>NC_047032.1:2618498-2928408 GCF_902652985.1 Pecten maximus | reverse complement strand
TCATGGTGTCAAGACCGCTGGGGGAAATGGATCGGGACATGCCCAATCTATACAATCAAACGGTATCGGCCAAAGAATGCAGTCTGTGTCAGTTGACCGCTGGGAAACTGTCCGGAGTCTAGAAGGTGACCTTATAGCTAGTATTGGTCAAAACGGAGGCGGGAATTTGGCCCTCCGACAAAATATCGAGTCTGAGACGGAGAGTGGAAAAGATAAACAGGTAAAAACAGAGTTGTCTCAAATGTAAAGGTGAAAAAAGTTTCCTGATACAATAGGTAATAATCTCGATGATTCCTTACGTAAAAATATATACAGGTTCTTATTCACTTATCTTATAGATACAGAACTATATGTATACAATGTGTCATCAATTTTCTACGTCATAATATATACAGACTCAAATCCAATTGTCCCGTACAGATATGTATACAATGTGTCGTCAATTCTCTACGTCATAATATATACAGACTCAAATCCAATTGTCCCGTACAGATATGTATACACTGTACCATTATTCTTCTCTTACTTACTATGTATATTCACAAATTATAATGTAGAAAACGGTTTAACGATCTAATCAATTACGCAATATGATTAAAAATTCCACATTATTTAAAGCAGAATGAACGCATTTTTCGTAATCTACAGTATAGATGAAATACAAGCCCGTGTTTTCTCTGGCCTATTCCAGACATGGTGTCAGGGCCAGAGGATATTCGGGCTAAAGAAATATATGTTATTTAAGCAATGAACAGCGGTTTTAATGTTGTTATAGGCGATATGGCAGCAAGATGTATGGTGGGCAACATTAAAACCACTGTTCAATTCTTATATTTACATTGTCTTACCATTTCCATCCACTTTGAGAAAAACTGAACAAACAAAACAAAAAATCCCGCCTTTTTTAATGTCACATGACCCACTGGGTGTTAAAGCCTGAGGCACTGGGTGTTATAGGCGTATGGTGGCAACTGCTTCTTAGCATTGTGTCAATGGGGAAATACGGAGCAAATGTAAATATTTTATTTACTTTGTATGTATGTATGTTGTTGAATTTTTATGGGATGACGTCAGAACTAGAGTGATGATGTATAATTGGACACGTGTCACATATCTCGCAGAAAACAACTAATTGATTCCCCTTTGGTTCCGGGTTAAATATTATGCAAATAGAGAGTCGTGATTACTATAATTAATGAATCAGTAATTAATATTCCGTATCATATACCTCATTAAACAATTTATTACCGATCTGTCCTTGAACAACTACTATTTATATTTAAAAAAAATATACTAAACTCACGTGCTGGCACGTGATTAAAAAAATGGATGTCCCATCAGCTGTAGAAGACCCTAAGTACAGATATAGTTCAGATGACATTTTAAAACAAGAAATATCTTTTAAAAAGATAAACGGCATAGTTTTAATGCTGTTGGTTATAATGTAAAACTGCTGGTGAAATTGATTAACGAACTAATGCGTTTCAGCAGTGATAACAAAATTATGTCAGTTTGAATCATTTTTGGTGAAAATAAGACTGCATTTGGATCAGGAATATAATTTTATTAATGTGTCATTTAAAAAGATACATCCATTTATTTAGCTTGCATTAAATCTTAACCTTGTTTCGTTTTTAACTGAATATCTGCATTTTGCATTTATCGCTACATTAACCAATCACATACATGTACATCATCTTGACCAGTAACGCCACCTGTCGCGTCATATCCGGGATCAAAAGAATAGTATACGGCTATTCCGAAAAATCCTAGCTAGAAGAAACAAATGCTGATTTAATTTTACCTTAAATAGACCAAGGATGCCAAATGAGAATTAAACAACTATGATACCGAGGAACCTGCGTGCTTCACCCGATTAATGTATACATAAAAAGGTACTATTTTAGGGTTGGAAAGGAGGCCATTTTTACCAGCTCGCCAGTAAGTTTGTCATATTGATCCCCCTTAGCAGCCATTGGGGGTGATGAAAAGACAGAATTCAAGGATATACATATTGAAGTTACATAATCATATTTCTTTCGCACAATATCTGATTTGAAAAGTTACCAGCTACTATACTTTACAGAAATTAGTCTCTTTTATCAGGCAATTTCCTAGATAATAAAACGTTAGTTTTTACGTAGTAATTAAAGCCTCACTGTAGCGAAATCGTAACCCTGGTTGCCCGGTTGTCATAACCCTGGTTACCCGGTTGTCGTAACACTGGTTACCCGATTATCATAAATTTGGTGTCCCGGTTATCGTGACTCTAGTTAACCGGTACCTATGGTTACCCGGTTATCGTAACTCTGGTTACCCGATTATAGTACATCTGGTTACCCGGTGACTTATATGATCTTCCTCTACCTTGAGTGTGTGATTTATACGATCTTCCTCCACCTTGAGTGTGTGATTTATATGATCTTCCTCTACCTTGAGTGTGTGATTTATACGATCTTCCTCCACCTTGAGTGTGTGATTTATACGATCTTCCTCTACCTTGAGTGTGTGATTTATACGATCTTCCTCTACCTTGAGTGTGTGATTTATACGATCTTCCTCCACCTTGAGTGTGTGATTTATACGATCTTCCTCTACCTTGAGTGTGTGATTTATATGATCTTCCTCTACCTTGAGTGTGTGATTTATATGATCTTCCTCTACCTTGAGTGTGTGATTTATACGATCTTCCTCTACCTTGAGTGTGTGATTTATATGATCTTCCTCCACCTTGAGTGTGTGATTTATATGATCTTCCTCCACCTTGAGTGTGTGATTTATACGATCTTCCTCTACCTTGAGTGTGTGATTTATATGATCTTCCTCTACCTTGAGTGTGTGATTTATACGATCTTCCTCCACCTTGAGTGTGTGACTTATATGATCTTCCTCTACCTTGAGTGTGTGATTTATATGATCTTCTCTACCTTGAGTGTGTGATTTATACGATCTTCTCTACCTTGAGTGTGTGATTTATATGATCTTCTCTACCTTGAGTGTGTGACTTATATGATCTTCCTCTACCTTGAGTGTGTGATTTATATGATCTTCCTCCACCTTGAGTGTGTGATTTATATGATCTTCCTCTACCTTGAGTGTGTGATTTATATGATCTTCCTCTACCTTGAGTGTGTGATTTATATGATCTTCCTCTACCTTGAGTGTGTGACTTATATGATCTTCCTCTACCTTGAGTGTGTGATTTATATGATCTTCCTCTACCTTGAGTGTGTGATTTATATGATCTTCCTCTACCTTGAGTGTGTGATTTATATGATCTTCCTCTACCTTGAGTGTGTGATTTATATGATCTTCCTCTACCTTGAGTGTGTGACTTATATGATCTTCCTCTACCTTGAGTGTGTGATTTATATGATCTTCTCTACCTTGAGTGTGTGACTTATATGATCTTCCTCTACCTTGAGTGTGTGATTTATATGATCTTCCTCCACCTTGAGTGTGTGATTTATATGATCTTCCTCTACCTTGAGTGTGTGATTTATATGATCTTCCTCTACCTTGAGTGTGTGACTTATATGATCTTCCTCTACCTAGAGTGTGTGATTTATATGATCTTCCTCCACCTTGAGTGTGTGATTTATATGATCTTCCTCCACCTTGAGTGTGTGATTTATATGATCTTCCTCTACCTTGAGTGTGTGATTTATATGATCTTCCTCTACCTTGAGTGTGTGACTTATATGATCTTCCTCTACCTTGAGTGTGTGATTTATATGATCTTCCTCCACCTTGAGTGTGTGATTTATATGATCTTCCTCTACCTTGAGTGTGTGATTTATATGATCTTCCTCCACCTTGAGTGTGTGATTTATATGATCTTCCTCTACCTTGAGTGTGTGATTTATATGATCTTCCTCTACCTTGAGTGTGTGATTTATATGATCTTCCTCTACCTTGAGTGTGTGACTTATATGATCTTCCTCTACCTTGAGTGTGTGATTTATATGATCTTCCTCTACCTTGAGTGTGTGATTTATATGATCTTCCTCTACCTTGAGTGTGTGATTTATATGATCTTCCTCTACCTTGAGTGTGTGATTTATATGATCTTCCTCTACCTTGAGTGTGTGACTTATATGATCTTCCTCTACCTTGAGTGTGTGATTTATATGATCTTCTCTACCTTGAGTGTGTGACTTATATGATCTTCCTCTACCTTGAGTGTGTGATTTATATGATCTTCCTCCACCTTGAGTGTGTGATTTATATGATCTTCCTCTACCTTGAGTGTGTGATTTATATGATCTTCCTCTACCTTGAGTGTGTGATTTATATGATCTTCCTCTACCTTGAGTGTGTGATTTATATGATCTTCCTCCACCTTGAGTGTGTGATTTATATGATCTTCCTCTACCTTGAGTGTGTGATTTATACGATCTTCCTCCACCTTGAGTGTGTGATTTATATGATCTTCCTCTACCTTGAGTGTGTGATTTATACGATCTTCCTCCACCTTGAGTGTGTGATTTATATGATCTTCCTCTACCTTGAGTGTGTGACTTATATGATCTTCCTCTACCTAGAGTGTGTGATTTATATGATCTTCCTCTACCTTGAGTGTGTGACTTATATGATCTCCCTCTACCTTGAGTGTGTGACTAAGAGAATCTCCCTCTACCTTGAGTGTGTGACTTATATGATCTTCCTCTACCTAGAGTGTGTGATTTATATGATCTTCCTCTACCTTGAGTGTGTGACTTATATGATCTTCCTCTACCTAGAGTGTGTGATTTATATGATCTTCCTCCACCTTGAGTGTGTGATTTATATGATCTTCCTCTACCTTGAGTGTGTGATTTATATGATCTTCCTCTACCTTGAGTGTGTGATTTATATGATCTTCCTCCACCTTGAGTGTGTGATTTATATGATCTTCCTCTACCTTGAGTGTGTGATTTATATGATCTTCCTCCACCTTGAGTGTGTGATTTATATGATCTTCCTCTACCTTGAGTGTGTGATTTATACGATCTTCCTCCACCTTGAGTGTGTGATTTATATGATCTTCCTCTACCTTGAGTGTGTGACTTATATGATCTTCCTCTACCTTGAGTGTGTGATTTATATGATCTTCCTCTACCTTGAGTGTGTGATTTATATGATCTTCCTCCACCTTGAGTGTGTGATTTATATGATCTTCCTCCACCTTGAGTGTGTGATTTATACGATCTTCCTCCACCTTGAGTGTGTGATTTATACGATCTTCCTCTACCTTGAGTGTGTGACTTATATGATCTTCCTCTACCTTGAGTGTGTGATTTATATGATCTTCCTCTACCTTGAGTGTGTGATTTATACGATCTTCCTCCACCTTGAGTGTGTGATTTATATGATCTTCCTCTACCTTGAGTGTGTGACTTATATGATCTTCCTCCACCTTGAGTGTGTGATTTATATGATCTTCTCTACCTTGAGTGTGTGACTTATCTTATATTTCCCTACCTTGATGGCGTGACTTATAGATTCTTCTTCTTCCTTGAGTGTGTGACTAATTTAATCTTTTTCTACCTTGAGTGTGTGACTAAATTATATTTCCCTATCTTGAGGGCGTGAGTAATATCTCTTCCCCTATACGGATACTCTATACTCTGGTTACCCGGTTACCGCTTCCCTGGTTACCCAGTTATCGTAACTGCAGTTACCCGGTTATAGTTCCTCTAGTTACCTGGTAATAAACCTCTGGTTATCCGGTTATTGTAACTATGGTTATCCGGTTATAAACCTCTGGTTATCCGGTTATAGTACCATTGGTTACCCGGTAATAGTACCATTGGTTACCCGGTTATAGTAACTATGGTTACCCAGTTATAGTACCTCTGGTTATCCGGTTATAGTACCTCTGGTTATCCGGTTATAGTATCTCTGGTTACCTGGTTATAGTAACTATGGTTACCCGGTTATAGTTCCTCTTGTTACCCGGTTATCGTAACTCTGGTTATATGGTTATAGTACGTCTGGTTACCCGGTAATAGTAACTTTGGTTACCCGGTTATCGTTCCTCTGGTTACCCGGTTATAGTACCTCTGGTTAACCGGTTATAGTATCTCTGGTTACCCGGTAATAGTAACTATGGTTACCTGGTTATAAACCTCTGGTTACCCGGTAATAGTAACTATGGTTACCCGGTTATAAACCTCTGGTTACCCAGTTATAGTACCTTTTGTTACCCGGTTATAGTACCTCTGGTTACCCGGTTATAGTACCTCTGGTTACCTGGTTAATGTACCTCTGGTTACCCGGTCAACGTAACTCTGGTTACCCGGTTATAGTAACTATGGTTTCCCGGTTATCGTAACTCTTGGAGGTTACCCGGTTATAAACCTCTGTTTACCCGGTTATCGTAACTATGGTTACCCGGTTTACGTAACTATGGTTACCCGGTTATCGTAACTCTGTGAGGCTACCCGGTTATAAACCTCTTGTTACCCGGTTATAGTACTGTACCTCTCTCTGGTCATCAATCACTGAGATCTTCTCCAATGTATCATATAACTGGAAGATATTTCATATAAGGCTGAAAACCATGCTATATAGGGATGTGTTACTATTGAAGAGATCCCGTCGGGATGTAGACCTAAATTAATCCGACCTTATAACGTATCACTAGAGTCCTCCTTGTTCAGAATAATATTGCGGGGGAAAAGACAGCAACACATAAAACCGGAAGTTACATAGACTCCTTAATACTAGTTAGTCAATAGGATATGCATGTATATAACCATGCCACCTTAAATAACCAAGCCTCTCAATCCCAAACGCCATGACTCCACTATCCACGTCACCACAAGAACTTAAGAGAGTAGGCACACTGTGAGTTTGGAACAGTATACCTACTCCATCTGGAGCCTGAAGTTGGTTCCGAGTTCCGAGTTCCGTTTAAGTAAAACGGAACTCGGAACCATTTCCGAGTTCCGTTTAAGAAAAACGGAACCAGGAATTAGTTTCCAAATTCCTTAAAGAAAATACTCTACGTACTTTATCTTATTACAAGACTCGAATCTGAAAAGAAATGATATGTCAATGAGTGTAGGGACACTTATCAGTCAGGTATAAACTCTACCGGACTTGGTCTTTGCTCCCAGTTCCGTTTAAAATAAATGAAACAAGAAACCATTTCCGAGTTCCGTTTAAGTAAAACGGAACTCGGAACTGGTTCCGAGAACTAGGAACTCGGAACTCGGAACTCGGAACCAACTTCAGGCTCCCGATTTCTAAATCTCCGTCGGCCACGCTTACGAGTAAGTTCTCTATACAAGGAAAGAAATATTTTCGAATTTTGGTCACCTACAGAAATGGCACCGTATTTACTCGGTCTGTCAGCTAAAAATACATCTACATGGAAATAAATGACAAGTGACTGTTATTTCATTATACCAATGATATAGCACATTGAATTTCCCCATTGGAGATCCAAACATCAGGTCCATGACATAACTAATGAAACCGCCACAGAAGATGTGGTCGATGACGTTTTGTAGACAATGAAATGATGCTCCCTGTAGTAGACCATGTTAAAACAGTTCATGTATATAGCCTTGAGGCAGAACTTTTAGATTTTTTCCAAAGTAAACCTTTTCCAATTTGTAATAATACATTTTATTTTACGACTGAAAGTTGCGTTTTAAGGATATTGGACATGTGTATTCGTGTGACTTGTAAACAATTTTCGGCTAAAACGTGCATTACCAGGTATCTGTGTAATTAAAACGTCCAATATGTGTGTGCTTAAAATGTCCGATATTTGTGGGCTTAAAATGTCCAATATTTGTGGGCTTAAAATGTCCAATATTTATGTGCTTAAATTGTCCAATATTTGTGGGCTTAAAATGTCCAATATTTGTGTGCTTAAAATGTCAAATATTTATGTGCTTAAATTGCCCAATATTTGTGTGCATCAGCTCAATTTACCTTCAAATGCAAAGTGTTTTAATTTTCAATTTCTTCCTGAATTAGTGGCATACTTAAACATCTTTTTTTCTGAAAATGATTTACATTTAGATTTTAAAACTTGATACTAGGTATCCAGTGTCGATTGAAGTCGTATTGTGAAATACCTCTATACGACATCCGGGTAACCCAGTTTCGATTTCGACACAGTGGAGATTCTGTGCTCTTGTGATGATTTTGTTGGACAAATATAGAAAATGTAAACGTTATTTAATTTGAATCAGTTACGAAACAAGTTCTGATAACTTATATCAATCACGCTTGTTGGCCGGGATGGAAGAGTGTGAGTGGTCTAAATTCGGGAGGAAACCGGAATACCCGGGAGAAACCCGCGTGGTCAGGTATCTGACCCCATACCTTTCCCAGGCACCTAAATGAAAGGCAAGACTGCATGTTACCAGTGCCACCCCCGTCTTCCTTACACAAATGATGAATGTAAGTCAATTATACAAGAAATAACATTATCTAAAAACAACAACAACAACAAAATAAATAAATAATAATAAACAAAAAAAAATCTGATGATCTTCATCATGCAAGCACACGGTAGCCGTGTACGGGTTTGCGATACATACTAGCTTATCTATGAGATTAGGCATTGTGGGAAAGAAATTTTAAAATCTGTCCCTTCACAGCAATTGCTAAAATAGTGATTAGTATTACAAAACTTACCTGCGAGGTGGTGAAATTGGCCGCCTTTCAACCAAAAAATAAATAAATAAAATAAAATAAAAATCGTATACGGTAACTAGGCGATGACATTATAAATTATAAAAGTCATAATGTATTGATAGTCAACATTACCGGTCCTCCCAAGGTTTGAATTTCAAATAATGCGTTCCGTTTTAAAAAAAGCTAGCTAGTTAATAGACGAACATAATATTCTGATCTATTTCTTTTCTTCATCATGAAACATACACAGTCAAACTTTGTTAACTCGAAGTCATCGGGATAGTAAAAAATATATCGAGATATTCGAGTAAAGAGATGTGTAGAGTTTGATATGGTATCATGATGTCGGGCCTTTTGGGGTCGCGGTGGCCGAGTGGTTAAGGTGTCCCGACACTTTAGCACTAGCCCTCCACCTCTGGGTCGCGAGTTCGAACCTACGTGGGGCAGTTGCCAGGTACTGACCGTAGGCCGGTGGTTTTTCTCCGGGTACTCCGGCTTTCCTCCACCTCCAAAACCTGGCACGTCCTTAAATGACATTGGCTGTTATTAGGACGTTAAACGAAAAACAAACAAACCAAACTTTTGAAAGGATTTCAAGCAAATGCCAATTTTTATCTTGGGCCGGGTGCAGGAATGAACATAATTCGAATTAAATGGGGCTTTCGAATTATCCTAGTTCGAGTTACCGAAGTTAATTGTGTATATTATCAATGCATTGTGTTTCAGCATTACCAATTGGTAGCAGGAGGGGCCCGGACAATTGACCAGGAAATGTTGGAGGCTATAGGTGAGGTTTTTACCTGTTGTATAGCTGGGCGATATCACGGCCCATTTTTATCATTATATCTGAGGTTGTGAGCTATATTTTATTGGTTGTATAGCTGGGCGGTATCATGACTCATTTTTATCATTATATCTGAGGTTGAGAGCTATATTTTATTGGTTGTATAGCTGGGCGGTATCATGACTCATTTTGATCATTAAATCTGAGGTTGAGAGCTATATTTTATTGGTTTTATAGCTGGGCGGTATCATGACTCATTTTTATCATTATATCTGAGGTTGAGAGCCATATTTTATTGGTTGTATAGCTGGGCGGTATCATGACTCATTTTTATCATTATATCTGAGGTTGAGAGCCAAATTTTACTGGTTGTATAGCTGGGCGGTATCATTGCCCACTTTTATCATTAGATCTGAGGTTGAGAGCTATATTTTACTGGTTGTATAGCTGGGCGGTATCATGACTCATTTTGATCATTAGATCTGAGGTTGAGAGCCATATTTTATTTGATGTGACCAGATGAGTCACAGGCTAAGTTGATATCACTTTATGTTTTTTTTATTGTAGGCGACAACATCTTTAACTCGGCCACCATTGCAGCACCGACCGATTCCCTGATCACTGAAGGTGATATTATATGGGGTGTTAGTCAATTTCACAACATCCAACAGCAGTTGTAAGTATTGTAGGAATTGTTAGTACTGTAGGAATTGTAAGAACTTGTCAGTGGTATGACGACTAAAGAAAGACAACTCTTTTTTATAACTGATTGATAGCTCGTACAGTAATAACATTTCACTAGCAGTGTGTACTTTGCGGGAAATGGCATTATTATTTATGTATTAACCTACTATGTATGAGAATAGCTATTAACCTACACAGGCAATATTCCTTCACGTGAATTTTTTCTCATGTGAATTTAACGTGAAAAAATTCACGTGAAATTCACATGAATTTTTTCATGTGAATTTCACGTGAATATTTTTTTCACGTGAAATTCACCTGAAAAAAATTCACGTGAAATTCACATGAATTTCACGTGAAAAATTTCATGTGAATTTCATGTGAATTTCACTTTTTTGCCCTTTTCACGTGAAATTGCCTGTGTATAAGGTGTGTGTGAGGGTAACTGTTAACCTACAAGGTGGTGAGAGTAACTATTAACATATAAGGTGTGTGTGAGGGTAACTATTAACCTACAAGGTGTGTGAGAGTAACTATTAACCTACAAGGTGTGAGAGTAACTATTAACCTATAAGGTGTGTGAGAGTAACTATTAACCTACAAGGTGTGTGGGAGAAACTATTAACCTACGAGGTATGTGAGAGTAACTATTAACCTACAAGGTGTGTGAGACTAACTATTAACCTACAAGTTGTGTGAGAGTAACTATTAACCTACGAGGTATGTGAGAGTAACTATTAACCTACAATGTGTGTGAGAGTAACTATTAACCTACAAGGTGTTTGAGAGTAACTATTTACCTACAAGTTGTGTGAGAGTAACTATTAACCTACAAGGTGTGTGAGAGTAACTATTTACCTACAAGGTGTGTGAGAGTAACTATTAACCTACAAGGTGTGTGAGAGTAACTATTTACCTACAAGGTGTGTGAGAGTAACTATTTACCTACAAGGTGTGTGAGAGTAACTATTAACCTACAAGGTGTGAGAGTAACTATTTACCTACAAGGTGTGTGAGAGTAACTATTTACCTATAAGGTGTGTGAGAGTAACTATTAACCTACAAGGTGTGTGAGAGTAAATAGTAACCTACAAGGTGTGTGAGAGTAACTATTTACCTACAAGGTGTGTGAGAGTAACTATTTACCTACAAGGTGTGTGAGAGTAACTATTTACCTACAAGGTGTGTGAGAGTAACTATTAACCTACAAGGTGTGTGAGAGTAAATATTAACCTACAAGGTGTGTGAGAGTAACTATTTACCTACAAGGTGTGTGAGAGTAACTATTTACCTACAAGGTGTGTGAGAGTAACTATTAACTTACAAGGTGTGTGAGAGTAACTATTAACCTACAAGTTGTGTGAGAGTAACTATTTACCTACAAGGTGTGTGAGAGTAACTATTAACCTACAAGGTGTGTGAGAGTAACTATTAACCTACAAAGTGTGTGAGAGAGTAACTATTAACCTACAAAGTGTGTGAGAGTAACTATTAACCTACAAGGTGTGTGAGAGTAACTATTAACCTACAAGGTGTGTGAGAGTAACTATTAACCTACAAGGTGTGTGAGAGTAAATATTAACCTATAAGGTGTGTGAGAGTAAATATTAACCTACAAGGTATGTGAGAGTAACTATTAACCTATAAGGTGTGTGAGAGTAAATATTAACCTACAAGGTGTGTGAGAGTAATTATTAACCTACAAGGTGTGTGAGAGTAACTATTAACCTACAAGGTGTGTGAGAGTAACTATTTACCTACAAGGTGTGTGAGAGTAACTATTTACCTACAAGGTGTGTGAGAGTAACTATTTACCTACAAGGTGTGTGAGAGTAACTATTAACCTACAAGGTGTGTGAGAGTAACTATTTACCTACAAGGTGTGTGAGAGTAACTATTAACCTACAAGGTGTGTGAGAGTAAATATTAACCTACAAGTTGTGTGAGAGTAACTATTTACCTACAAGGTGTGTGAGAGTAACTATTAACCTACAAGGTGTGTGAGAGTAACTATTAACCTACAAGGTGTGTGAGAGTAACTATTAACCTACAAGGTATGTGAGAGTAACTATTTACCTACAAGGTGTGTGAGAGTAACTATTAACCTATAAGGTGTGTGAGAGAGTAACTATTAACCTACAAGGTGTGTGAGAGTAACTATTAACCTACAAGGTATGTGAGAGTAACTGTTAACCTATAAGGTGTGTGGGAGTAACTATTAACCTACAAGGTATGTGAGAGTAACTATTTACCTACAAGGTATGTGAGAGTAACTATTTACCTACAAGGTATATGAGAGTAACTATTAACCTATAAGGTATGTGAGAGTAACTATTAACCTACAAAGTGTGTGAGAGTAACTATTAACCTACAAGGTGTGTGAGAGTAACTATTAACCTATAAGGTATGTGAGAGTAACTATTAACCTACAAAGTGTGTGAGAGTAACTATTAACCTTCAAGGTATGTGAGAGTAACTATTTACCTACAAGGTATATGAGAGTAACTATTAACCTATAAGGTGTGTGAGAGTAACTATTAACCTACAAGGTGTGTGAGAGTAACTATTAACCTACAAGGTGTGTGAGAGTAACTATTAACCTACAAGGTGTGTGAGAGTAACTATTAACCTACAAGGTATGTGAGAGTAACTATTTACCTACAAGGTGTGTGAGAGTAACTATTAACCTACAAGGTGTGTGAGAGTAACTATTAACCTACACGGTATGTGAGAGTAACTATTAACCTACAAGGTGTGTGAGAGTAACTATTAACCTACAAGGTATGTGAGAGTAACTATTTACCTACAAGGTATGTGAGAGTAACTATTAACCTATAAGGTGTGTGAGAGTAACTATTAACCTACAAGGTGTGTGAGAGAGTAACTATTTACCTACAAGGTGTGTGAGAGTAACTATTAACCTACAAGGTATGTAAGAGTAACTATTTACCTACAAGGTATGTGAGAGTAACTGTTAACCTATAAGGTGTGTGAGAGAGTAACTATTAACCTACAAGGTGTGTGATAGTAACTATTAACCTACAAGGTATTTGAGAGTAACTATTAACCTACAAGGTGTGTGAGAGTAACTATTAACCTACAAGGTATGTGAGAGTAACTATTAACCTATAAGGTATGTGAGAGTAACTATTAACCTACAAGGTATGTGAGAGTAACTATTAACCTACAAGGTATGTGAGAGTAACTATTAACCTACAAGGTGTGTGAGAGTAACTTTTAGCCTACACGGTATGTGAGAGTAACTATTAACCTATAAGGTGTGTGAGAGTAACTATTAACCTACAAGGTATGTGATATTAACTTTTAACCTACAAGGTATATGAGAGTAACTATTAACCTATAAGGTGTGTGGGAGTAACTATTAACCTACAAGGTGTGTGAGAGTAACTATTAACCTACAAGGTGTGTGAGAGTAACTATTAACCTACAAGGTGTGTGAGAGTAACTATTAACCTACAAGGTATGTGAGAGTAACTATTACCTACAAGGTGTGTGAGAGTAACTATTAACCTACAAGGTGTGTGAGAGTAACTATTAACCTACACGGTATGTGAGAGTAACTATTAACCTACAAGGTGTGTGAGAGTAACTATTAACCTACAAGGTATGTAAGAGTAACTATTTACCTACAAGGTATGTGAGAGTAACTATTAACCTATGAGGTGTGTGAGAGTAACTATTAACCTACAAGGTGTGTGAGAGAGTAACTATTTACCTACAAGGTGTGTGAGAGTAACTATTAACCTACAAGGTATGTAAGAGTAACTATTTACCTACAAGGTATGTGAGAGTAACTGTTAACCTATAAGGTGTGTGAGAGAGTAACTATTAACCTACAAGGTGTGTGAGAGTAACTATTAACCTACAAGGTATGTAAGAGTAACTATTTACCTACAAGGTATGTGAGAGTAACTGTTAACCTATAAGGTGTGTGGGAGTAACTATTAACCTACAAGGTGTGTGAGAGTAACTATTTACCTACAAGGTATGTGAGAGTAACTATTTACCTACAAGGTATATGAGAGTAACTATTAACCTATAAGGTATGTGAGAGTAACTATTAACCTACAAAGTGTGTGAGAGTAACTATTAACCTACAAGGTGTGTGAGAGTAACTATTAACCTATAAGGTATGTGAGAGTAACTATTAACCTACAAAGTGTGTGAGAGTAACTATTAACCTTCAAGGTATGTGAGAGTAACTATTTACCTACAAGGTATATGAGAGTAACTATTAACCTATAAGGTGTGTGGGAGTAACTATTAACCTACAAGGTGTGTGAGAGTAACTATTAACCTACAAGGTGTGTGAGAGTAACTATTAACCTATAAGGTATGTGAGAGTAACTATTAACCTACAAAGTGTGTGAGAGTAACTATTAACCTTCAAGGTATGTGAGAGTAACTATTTACCTACAAGGTATATGAGAGTAACTATTAACCTATAAGGTGTGTGGGAGTAACTATTAACCTACAAGGTGTGTGAGAGTAACTATTAACCTACAAGGTGTGTGAGAGTAACTATTAACCTACAAGGTGTGTGAGAGTAACTATTAACCTACAAGGTATGTGAGAGTAACTATTAACCTACAAGGTGTGTGAGAGTAACTATTAACCTACAAGGTGTGTGAGAGTAACTATTAACCTACACGGTATGTGAGAGTAACTATTAACCTACAAGGTGTGTGAGAGTAACTATTAACCTACAAGGTATGTAAGAGTAACTATTTACCTACAAGGTATGTGAGAGTAACTATTAACCTATAAGGTGTGTGAGAGTAACTATTAACCTACAAGGTGTGTGAGAGAGTAACTATTTACCTACAAGGTGTGTGAGAGTAACTATTAACCTACAAGGTATGTAAGAGTAACTATTTACCTACAAGGTATGTGAGAGTAACTGTTAACCTATAAGGTGTGTGAGAGAGTAACTATTAACCTACAAGGTGTGTGATAGTAACTATTAACCTACAAGGTATTTGAGAGTAACTATTAACCTACAAGGTGTGTGAGAGTAACTATTAACCTACAAGGTATGTGAGAGTAACTATTAACCTATAAGGTATGTGAGAGTAACTATTAACCTACAAGGTATGTGAGAGTAACTATTAACCTACAAGGTATGTGAGAGTAACTATTAACCTACAAGGTGTGTGAGAGTAACTTTTAGCCTACACGGTATGTGAGAGTATAAGACTCTTTCATATGTGTATATGTAGGATAGGGACATTCCACCCGAGGGGTCACAAAATGTGGTGAAACCCGAGGCTTGCCGAGGGTTTTACCACATTTTGTAATCCCGAGGGTGGAATATCCCTATCCTACATACACACATAATGAAAGAGTCTTTTTCTCTCATATCATTACCGAATTTCTGGCGAAAGTGTCCCTCAGCCATCCATTTTCTTCAATTTTTTAATTTCTTTATTTGACGTTTTTACTAAATATACTTGTGATATTCTGAAAGATCATACCCTATTTTTGGCAAACAGTGTTTGCACACAAATTTCATTCATTTTGTGGTTAAGTGATGAACGAATGAACAATTCGCCGATAAAAATTACCGTAACTTGACCGACTTTTACGTGGCCGTGATCAAATTGTCAACATCCGAGAAAAAGAAGTTCTATCAACAATACTGAAAGCCAACGCTGAAATGAGTTTCCCAACTTCACATATAATTTGATTTGCACCTCGACATATTTAATCATTTCACAGAACACACTGTACTTTTAAATGTCAAGTCAATTTTTTTTTTATAAAATACTACGTCACTGCATGACGTCACGACTGTCATTGGAATTCCATTCATAGTTCAATGAGAGTGATGTCGATCTCGATCGCCATGACGCGGCGATGTTTCGTGGCTGGTAATTTTAAATTCACTGTGATTTTGGCAACTTCGTGTGTGAACCAGCGAACAGTGACTCTATACGAGTATTCGATCTTTTCTGTGACATAGGATTATATGTGTTTAACCGGTTGTCTTGATGGAATGACGAAGGTAGGTCAGTCGATAGGCTAACGATGATCATATTGAAAGGCTAGGATGGCAGTTAGTTTTCATGGTTACTCTACACAAATATAGACTCTGAGTTACAATTGAAATAAATATTTTTTATATGAACATCGAGGGGTGTCATTTTTACCGAATGTTCGTTCATTTAAGAGCCAATTCCCAACTTCCAAATACACAGGTTACTGAGTAGGCCTAACAGTTACTGACAGTACCGTAGAGTAAACAAATTCCAGGGCCCCCTGCTGACGCAAACGGAACCATTTCATAGGTTGTGACGTTTGACATTTTCTTTTTTATATTTTTTTATGTATGGCTTTTATTTTACTTCCTGTCATTGCCAGGTGATTGTGTGTGTTTACATGTTTTTAATGACAAATGACAAATCTGTCGGGTAGGCAAGTCTGTATTGTACTGTAACTGTTAACAGGCCTGTAACGTTAGGCGTAGTCTAACTGTTTGTTACAGTAACGGAGTTATATGTTCGCTCAGATGAAATGTCTAATCGTTTAACCGTGTAGCCCTATTGATTTACTGCTGATATGATATATATTTATCTAAGAATGTATGTATTTTTATAGTTAAGTCCAACGTTTCAAAACCGACACCGACGATAAGGACTGTCGGATGTGAACACAAGCAGACGACGTTGTGAGAGTTGTCCCCCTTGAACGCAGATTAATCCGCGCGCGTGAAATGCTATGTAAGATAGATTTATCTTACATAGCTATCTTACATGGGCAAACTCTATCCAACATGGCGAGATATGAGAGAATAACTATTAACCTATAAGGTGTGTGAGAGTAACTATTAACCTACAAGGTATGTGATATTAACTTTTAACCTACAAGGTATATGAGAGTAACTATTAACCTATAAGGTGTGTGGGAGTAACTATTAACCTACAAGGTGTGTGAGAGTAACTATTAACCTACAAGGTGTGTGAGAGTAACTATTAACCTACAAGGTGTGTGAGAGTAACTATTAACCTACAAGGTATGTGAGAGTAACTATTTACCTACAAGGTGTGTGAGAGTAACTATTAACCTACAAGGTGTGTGAGAGTAACTATTAACCTACACGGTATGTGAGAGTAACTATTAACCTACAAGGTGTGTGAGAGTAACTATTAACCTACAAGGTATGTAAGAGTAACTATTTACCTACAAGGTATGTGAGAGTAACTATTAACCTATGAGGTGTGTGAGAGTAACTATTAACCTACAAGGTGTGTGAGAGAGTAACTATTTACCTACAAGGTGTGTGAGAGTAACTATTAACCTACAAGGTATGTAAGAGTAACTATTTACCTACAAGGTATGTGAGAGTAACTGTTAACCTATAAGGTGTGTGAGAGAGTAACTATTAACCTACAAGGTGTGTGAGAGTAACTATTAACCTACAAGGTATGTAAGAGTAACTATTTACCTACAAGGTATGTGAGAGTAACTGTTAACCTATAAGGTGTGTGGGAGTAACTATTAACCTACAAGGTATGTGAGAGTAACTATTTACCTACAAGGTATGTGAGAGTAACTATTTACCTACAAGGTATATGAGAGTAACTATTAACCTATAAGGTATGTGAGAGTAACTATTAACCTACAAAGTGTGTGAGAGTAACTATTAACCTACAAGGTGTGTGAGAGTAACTATTAACCTATAAGGTATGTGAGAGTAACTATTAACCTACAAAGTGTGTGAGAGTAACTATTAACCTTCAAGGTATGTGAGAGTAACTATTTACCTACAAGGTATATGAGAGTAACTATTAACCTATAAGGTGTGTGGGAGTAACTATTAACCTACAAGGTGTGTGAGAGTAACTATTAACCTACAAGGTGTGTGAGAGTAACTATTAACCTATAAGGTATGTGAGAGTAACTATTAACCTACAAAGTGTGTGAGAGTAACTATTAACCTTCAAGGTATGTGAGAGTAACTATTTACCTACAAGGTGTGTGAGAGTAACTATTAACCTACAAGGTGTGTGAGAGTAACTATTTACCTACAAGGTGTGTGGGAGTAACTATTTACCTACAAGGTATGTGAGAGTAACTATTAACCTATCAGGTGTGTGTGTGAGTAACTATTAACCTACAAGGTGTGTGATAGTAACTATTAACCTACAAGGTATTTGAGAGTAACTATTAACCTACAAGGTGTGTGAGAGTAACTATTAACCTACAAGGTATGTGAGAGTAACTATTAACCTATAAGGTATGTGAGAGTAACTATTAACCTACAAGGTATGTGAGAGTAACTATTAACCTACAAGGTATGTGAGAGTAACTATTAACCTACAAGGTGTGTGAGAGTAACTTTTAGCCTACACGGTATGTGAGAGTAACTATTAACCTATAAGGTGTGTGAGAGTAACTATTAACCTACAAGGTATGTGATATTAACTTTTAACCTACAAGGTGTGTGAGAGTAACTATTAACCTACAAGGTGCCTGAGAGTAACTATTAACCTACAAGGTATGTGATATTAACTATTAACCTACAAGGTATATGAGAGTAACTATTAACCTACAAGGTGTGTGAGAGTAACTATTAACCTACAAGGTATATGAGAGTAACTATTAACCTATAAGGTGTGTGGGAGTAACTATTAACCTACAAGGTGTGTGAGAGTAACTATTAACCTACAAGGTGTGTGAGAGTAACTATTAACCTATAAGGTATGTGAGAGTAACTATTAACCTACAAAGTGTGTGAGAGTAACTATTAACCTTCAAGGTATGTGAGAGTAACTATTTACCTACAAGGTGTGTGAGAGTAACTATTAACCTACAAGGTGTGTGAGAGTAATTATTTACCTACAAGGTGTGTGGGAGTAACTATTTACCTACAAGGTATGTGAGAGTAACTATTAACCTATCAGGTGTGTGTGTGAGTAACTATTAACCTACAAGGTGTGTGATAGTAACTATTAACCTACAAGGTATTTGAGAGTAACTATTAACCTACAAGGTGTGTGAGAGTAACTATTAACCTACAAGGTATGTGAGAGTAACTATTAACCTATAAGGTATGTGAGAGTAACTATTAACCTACAAGGTATGTGAGAGTAACTATTAACCTACAAGGTATGTGAGAGTAACTATTAACCTACAAGGTGTGTGAGAGTAACTTTTAGCCTACACGGTATGTGAGAGTAACTATTAACCTATAAGGTGTGTGAGAGTAACTATTAACCTTCAAGGTATGTGATATTAACTTTTAACCTACAAGGTGTGTGAGAGTAACTATTAACCTACAAGGTGCCTGAGAGTAACTATTAACCTACAAGGTATGTGATATTAACTATTAACCTACAAGGTATATGAGAGTAACTATTAACCTACAAGGTGTGTGAGAGTAACTATTAACCTACAAGGTGTGTGAGAGTAAATATTTACCTACAAGGTGTGTGAGAGTAACTATTAACCTACAAGGTGCGTGAGAGTAACTATTAACCTACAAGGTATGTGAGAGTAACTATTAACCTACACGGTATGTGAGAGTAACTATTAACCTACAAGGTGTGTGAGAGTAACTATTAACCTACAAGGTGTGTGAGAGTAACTATTAACCTACAAGGTGTGTGAGAGTAACTATTTACCTACAAGGTGTGTGAGAGTAACTATTAACCTACAAGGTGTGTGAGAGTAACTATTAACCTACAAAGTGTGTGAGGGTAACTATTAACCTACAAGGTGTGTAAGAGTAACTATTAACCTACAAGGTGTGTGAGAGTAACTATTAACCTACAAGGTGTGTGAGGGTAACTATTAACCTACAAGGTGTGTAAGAGTAACTATTTACCTACAAGGTGTGTGAGAGTAACTATTAACCTATAAGGTGTGTGAGAGTAACTATTAACCTACAAATGTGTGAGAGAGTAACTGTTAACCTATAAGGTATGTGAGAGTAACTATTTACCTACAAGGTGTGTGAGAGTAACTATTTACCTACAAGGTGTGTGAGAGTAACTATTTACCTACAAGGTGTGTGAGAGTAACTATTAACCTACAAGGTGTGTGAGAGTAACTATTTACCTACAAGGTGTGTGAGAGTAACTATTTACCTACAAGGTGTGTGAGAGTAACTATTAATCTACAAGGTATGTGAGAGTAACTATTAACCTACAAGGTGTGTGAGAGTAACTATTAATCTACAAGGTGTGTGAGAGTAACTATTAACCTACAAGGTATGTAAGAGTAACTATTTACCTACAAGGTGTGTGTGAGAGTAACTATTAACCTACAAGGTGTGTGAGAGTAACTATTAATCTACAAGGTATGTGAGAGTAACTTTTTACCTACAAGGTGTGTGAGAGTAACTATTAACCTATAAGGTGTGTGAGAGTAACTATTAACCTACAAATGGGTGAGAGAGTAACTGTTAACCTACAAGGTATGTGAGAGTAACTATTTCACGTGCAGGAATATTGCCTGTGTAATAGGTGTGTGATAGAGTAACTATTAACCTACAAGGTATGTGAGAGTAACTATTTACCTACAAGGTGTGTGAGAGTAACTATTTACCTACAAGGTGTGTGAGAGTAACTATTAACCTACAAGGTGTGTGAGAGTAACTATTTACCTACAAGGTGTGTGAGAGTAACTATTAACCTACAAGGTGTGTGAGAGTAACTATTAACCTTCAAGGTGTGTGAGAGTAACTATTAACCTACAAGGTGTGTGAGAGTAACTATTAACCTACAAGGTGTGTGAGAGTAACTATTTACCTATTTTACAGACGGGAACAACGAAGCACCTGGAAGCGACCCAGGCCCGACCCCAGATTTATCTCCCGATGGCCTAACGGTGTAATAGCGATCAGGATATCAAGTGGAGGATTCAGTATGTCATAACATTGTCATACATATAGCACATGTATACTGAACATATTACAAGTGTATACTGAACATATCACACATGTATACTGAAAATATCACACATGTTTACTGCACATATCACACATGTATACTGAACATATCACACATGTATGCTGAACATTTTACACATGTATACTGAATGTATTACACATGTATACTGGACATATCACACATGTATACTGGACATATCACACGTGTATACTGGACATATCACACGTGTATACTGAACATATCACACGTGTATACTGGACATATCACACATGTATACTGGACATATCACACGTGTATACTGGACATGTTGCACATGTATACTGGACATATTACACATGTATACTGAACGTATCACACATGTATACTGAAGATGTCACACATGTATACTGGACATATCACACATGTATACTGAACATAATACACGTGTATACTGAACATATTACACATGTATACTGTACATATCACACATGTATACTGGACATATCACACATGTATACTGGACATATCACACATGTATACTGGACATATCACACATGTATACTGGACATATCACACATGTATACTGAACATATCACACATGTATACTGTACATATTACAGATGTATACTGAACATATCACACGTGTATACTGAATATAATACACGTGTATACTGAATATATTACATGTATACTGTACATATTACACATGTATGCTGAACATATTACACATGTATACTGAATGTATTACACATGTATAATGGACATATCACACATGTATACTGAATATAATACACGTGTATACTGAACATATTACGCATGTATACTGTGCATATCACACATGTATACTGAACATATTACACATGTATACTGAATGTAATACACGTGTATACTGAACATATTACACATGTATACTGAATATAATACACGTGTATACTGAATATATTACACATGTATACTGTACATATTACACATGTATGCTGAACATATTACACATGTATACTGAATGTATTACACATGTATAATGGACATATCACACATGTATACTGAATATAATACACGTGTATACTGAACATATTACGCATGTATACTGTACATATCACACGTGTATACTGAACATATCACACGTGTATACTGAATGTAATACACGTGTATACTGAACATATTACACATGTATACTGTACATATTACACATGTATACTGAACATATCACACATGTATACTGAACATATTACAGATGTATACTGTACATATCACACATGTATACTGTACATATTACACATGTATACTGGACATATTACACATGTATACTGAACGTATCACACATGTATACTGAAGATGTCACACATGTATACTGGACATATTACACATGTATACTGGACATATTACACGTGTGTACTGAACGTATCACACATGTATACTGAACATATCACACATGTATACTGTACATATTACACATGTATACTGAACATATCACACGTGTATACTGAATATAATACACGTGTATACTGAATATATTACACATGTATACTGTACATATTACACATGTATACTGAACATATCACACGTGTATACTGAATATAATACACGTGTATACTGAATATATTACACATGTATACTGTACATATTACACATGAATGCTGAACATATTACACATGTATACTGAATGTATTACACATGTATACTGGGCATATCACACGTGTATACTGAATATAATACACGTGTATACTGTACATATTACACATGTATACTGAACATATCACACGTGTATACTGAACATATTACAGATGTTTAGTGAACATATTACACATGTATACTCAACATATTACACATATATACTGAAGATATTACACATATATACTGAACATATCACACGTGTATACTCAACATATTACACATGTATACTCAACATATTACACATATATACTGAATATATACCGCATGGATACTGAACATATTATTCATGCAGCACATATCAAATGTATATCTAACATATTGCGCATGTGTACTACATATGTGATACATACATTCTGCATGTATTGAAAATGTTAACACATATCTCCTGATGATATTACAGACATAACATACAACATATGTGCTGTTTGAAAAATGACAGGGAAGTTAACTGTCATAGCTATAGACAGGTGGTAAATAGCATTAGCTATAGACTGTGTGATAGTTATAGACAGGTGGTAAATAGTTATAGCTATAGACTGTGTGATAGTTATAGACAGGTGGTAAATACTTATAGCTATAGACTGTGTGATAGTTATAGACAGGTGGTAAATAGTTATAGCTATAGACTGTGTGATAGTTATAGACAGGTGGTAAATAGTTATAGCTATAGACTGTGTGATAGTTATAGACAGGTGGTAAATACTTATAGCTATAGACTGTGTGATAGTTATAGACAGGTGGTAAATAGTTATAGCTATAGACTGTGTGATAGTTATAGACAGGTGGTAAATAGTATTAGCTATAGACTGTGTGATAGTTATAGACAGGTGGTAAATAGTTATAGCTATAGACTGTGTGATAGTTATAGACAGGTGGTAAATAGTTATAGCTATAGACTGTGTGATAGTTATAGACAGGTGGTAAATAGTTATAGCTATAGACTGTGTGATAGTTATAGACAGGTGGTAAATAGTATTAGCTATAGACTGTGTGATAGTTATAGACAGGTGGTAAATAGTTATAGCTATAGACTGTGTGATAGTTATAGACAGGTGGTAAATAGTTATAGCTATATCCTGTGTGATAGTTATAGACAGGTGGTAAATAGTATTAGCTATAGACTGTGTGATAGTTATAGACAGGTGGTAAATAGTATTAGCTATAGACTGTGTGATAGTTATAGACAGGTGGTAAATAGTTATAGCTATAGACTGTGTGATAGTTATAGACAGGTGGTAAATAGTTATAGCTATAGACTGTGTGATAGTTATAGACAGGTGGTAAATAGTTATAGCTATAGACTGTGTGATAGTTATAGACAGGTGGTAAATAGTATTAGCTATAGACTGTGTGATAGTTATAGACAGGTGGTAAATACTTATAGCTATAGACTGTGTGATAGTTATAGACAGGTGGTACATAGTATAGAAAGAGATGCAAGCCGCCATGAATCACATTTCCCGATCTTCATGTGTGTGCTTTCGAATAATCAGCAGAGCTCAGGCAGCACGTGGTGAACCTCATATCCGTATTCGAAACAGGAGGCGGTATGAAAAATAGTTCCCTTGATCAAGTTATTTTAGCTCACCTGGTCCGAAGATTCTGTGAGCCGATGCCATGATGTCCGTCCACTGGACGGTGTCCGACAGTCATATTTTTCTAAAAATCAATACTAGACAGTAATAACTAAACAGATTTGATAAAATATAATCTGAAAGTCCTTGGTCGATTAACTAATGTATAACCAGTTTGCCTGTCCCTACAGAAGTCTGTCTGAAGGGAGGGACCAAATAGGAGAAATAGAATATTTTTTAAATCCTTCTTATTTAGGAATAAAAGGACTTGGTTCATATTTGAAACCAATGTCTATCTCGATTCCTTCTTACAATTGTTTTAGGGTCCAAATGTCAAATATCAAACTGAGTCAGATCGGTATGGACAGATGAGTTCTTGATGATTTAGGGGATATAAAACCTGACGATGGGATCCTTGCTAAACTGTCAGTATCCGTTGACGGAAGTAAATGGTCCTGAGAGATAGATCCCAAAATGGGGAAAGAATTTACAATATAATTTAAATACGTTTTATCATCATTACGTGAATATCCAGGAGATCGATACAAGCCTCACCGGCCTCTTGTTTTAACAACGTATCAGAAGTATGGTGTCGTTTGTTATTATCAAGTCATTATGATTATTTCTATAACCTGTCGTTATTTTATTTATCATTTATTTCCATTCTTAGAATTTTATTAAAATCTCGACGAAAAAGGCCCGGCAATTCGGTTTTTATGCATCCAATGTTTTCAGTCAAAGTCGCTTGTGCATTGTATTTTGAACTAGATGTGCGTCATTTGTTGGACGAAACATTCGACGATCCAGACGTCAGCGATTTCAGGACCTGTTAATGGCTCCAAATTGTCGAACAGTAAGTAGGTCACGATATTAAAAAAATAAATTAGGCATGCATTATTTATGTGTGAAGTAGAAATATTTGTAAGATGACGTAAATATAAAGTAGACATGTGTAAAATAGACATATGTGTAAAATAGACATATGTATTTGGTAGACATATGTGTAAAATAGACATGTGTGTAAAATAGACATATGTGTTAGAAGACATATGTATCAAATATACATATTTGTTAAGTAGACATGTATTAAGTAGACATGTGTGTTAAGGAGACATATGTGTTAGATAGACATATGTGTAAAATAGACATGTGTGTTAAGGAGACATATATGTTAAATAGACATATGTGTAAAATAGACATATGTGTAAAATAGACATATGTGTAAAATAGACATATGTGTTAGAAGACATATGTGTAAAATAGACATGTGTGTTAAGGAGATATGTGTGTAAAATAGACATATGTGTTAGAAGACATATGTATCAAATATACATATTTGTTAAGTAGACATGTGTTAAGTAGACATATGTGTAAAGTTAGACATGTGTGTTAAATAGACATAATGTATTAAGTAGACATATGTGTTAAGTAGACATATGTGTAAAGTTAGACATGTGTGTTAAGTGGATATATGTGTAAAATAGACATATGTGTTAAATTTCAATTTCAACAAATTTGATTGACATGGATGGAAAGTCAATAGGATTAGACAGCAGGCATAGCCTATCTTAGTCTTCTCCTTAGAAACAAGTTACAACAGGTGGTAAGAAATACAGACAAATATAATGTATATGTACACATTGATATATTACAAATTGACTTAAGGGGAAGTAACTCCTTGAGGTTGATAGACTTATTCAATGTGATTTAGGAGAGTAACCCTTTAGCTAAGGGTACTTAATTTTAAAAACTGGTTTATTATATTATCAGTGAATAATAGAAAGCAATAAAATAGTAATATTCATATAAGTATACTGTTAAGCATAAATATTTGGTGATATTGAATTTATCCCCCAACAGATACAGGTTACACAGTCCATATGTATGAAGCTATGCTACCCTACTTTGTGTGTGGGTATAACTATCTGTATATTGACATAACTATGTGACCCTACTTTGTGTGGGTATAACGATCTGTATATTAAGATAACTATGTTACCCTAATTTGTGTGGGTATAACGATCTGTATATTGAGATAACTATGTTACCCTACTTTGTGTGGGTATAACGATCTGTATATTGAGATAACTATGTGACCCTACTTTGTGTGGGTATAACGATCTGTATATTGAGGTAACTATGTTACCCTACATTGTGTGGGTATAACGATCCGTATATTGAGATAACTATGTTACCCGATTTTTGTGTAGGTATAACGATCTGTATATTGAGATAACTATGTGACCCTACTTTGTGTGGGTATAACGATCTGTATATTGTGATAACTATGTTACCCTACATTGTGTGGGTATAACGATCCGTATATTGAGATAACTATGTGACCCTACTTTGTGTGGGTATAACGATCTGTATATTGAGATAACTATGTTACCCTACTTTGTGTGTGGGTATAACGATCTGTATATTGAGATAACTATATTACCCTACTTTGTGTGGGTATAACGATCTGTATATTGAGATAACTATGTTACCCTACTTTGTGTGTGGGTATAACGATCTGTATATTGAGATAACTATGTTACCCTACTTTGTATGGGTACAACGATCTGTTTATTGAGATAACTATGTTACCCTACTTTGTGTGTGGGTATAACGATCTGTATATTGAGATAACTATGTTACCCTACTTTGTGTGGGTATAACGATCTGTATATTGAGATAACTATGTGGCCCTACTTTGTGTGGGTATAACGATCTGTATATTGAGATAACTATGTTACCCTACTTTGTGTGTGGGTATAACGATCTGTATATTGAGATAACTATGTTACCCTACTTTGTATGGGTATAACGATCTGTTTATTGAGATAACTATGTTACCCTACTTTGTGTGTGGGTATAACGATCTGTATATTGAGATAACTATGTTACCCTACTTTGTGTGGGTATAACGATCTGTATATTGAGATAACTATGTTACCCTACTTTGTGTGGGTATAACGATCTGTATATTGAGATAACTATGTGACCCTACTTTGTGTGTGGGTATAACGATCTGTATATTGAGATAACTATATTACCCTACTTTGTGTGGGTATAACGATCTGTATATTGAGATAACTATGTTACCCTACTTTGTGTGGGTATAACGATCTGTAAATAACTATATTGAGATAACTGTGTTACCCTACTTTGTGTGGGTATAACGATCTGTATATTGAGATAACTATGTTACCCTACTTTGTGTGGGTATAACGATCTGTATATTGACATAACTATGTTACCCTACTTTGTGTGTGGGTATAACGATCTGTATATTGATATAACTATGTTACCCTACTTTGTGTGTGGGTATAACGATCTGTATATTGAGATAACTATGTTAACCTACTTTGTGTGGGTATAACGATCTGTATATTGAGATAACTATGTTACCCTTCTTTGTGTGGGTATAACGATCTGTATATTGAGATAACTATGTTACCCTACTTTGTGTGGGTATAATGATCTGTATATTGAGATAACTATATTACCCTACTTTGTGTGGGTATAACGATCTGTATATTGAGATAACTATGTTACCCTACTTTGTGTGGGTATAACGATCTGTATATTGAGATAACTATGTTACCCTACTTTGTGTGTGTGTATAACGATCTGTATATTGAGATAAATATGTGAACCTACTTTGTGTGGGTATAACGATCTGTATATTGAGATAACTATGTTACCCTACTTTGTGTGGGTATAACGATCTGTATATTGAGATAACTATGTTACCCTACTTTGTGTGTGTGTATAACGATCTGTATATTGAGATAACTATGTGAACCTACTTTGTGTGGGTATAACGATCTGTATATTGAGATAACTATGTTACCCTACTTTGTGTGGGTATAACGATCTGTATATTGAGATAACTATGTTACCCTACTTTGTGTGTGTGTATAACGATCTGTATATTGAGATAAATATGTGAACCTACTTTGTGTGGGTATAACGATCTGTATATTGAGATAACTATGTTACCCTACTTTGTATGGGAATAACGATCTGTTTATTGAGATAACTATGTTACCCTACTTTGTGTGTGGGTATAACGATCTGTATATTGAGATAACTATGTTACCCTACTTTGTGTGTGGGTATAACGATCTGTATATTGAGATAACTATGTTACCCTACTTTGTGTGGGTATAACGATCTGTATATTGAGATAACTATGTTACGCTACTTTGTGTGGGTATAACGATCTGTATATTGAGATAACTATGTGACCCTACTTTGTGTGGGTATAACGATCTGTATATTGAGATAACTATGTTACCCTACTTTGTGTAGGTATAACGATCTGTATATTGAGATAACTATGTTACCCTACTTTGTGTGGGTATAACGATCTGTATATTGAGATAACTATGTTACCCTACTTTGTGTGGGTATAACGATCTGTATATTGACATAACTATGTTACCCTACTTTGTGTGGGTATAACGATCTGTATATTGAGATAACTATGTTACCCTACTTTGTGTGGGTATAACGATCTGTATATTGAGATAACTATGTTACCCTACTTTGTGTGGGTATAACGATCTGTATATCGAGATAACTATGTTACCCTACTTTGTGTGGGTATAACGATCTGTATATTGAGATAACTATGTTACCCTACTTTGTGTGGGTATAACGATCTGTATATTGAGATAACTATGTTACGCTACTTTGTGTGTTGGTATAACGATCTGTATATTGAGATAACTATGTTACCCTACTTTGTGTGGGTATAACGATCTGTATATTGAGATAACTATGTTACTCTACTTTGTGTGGGTATAACGATCTGTATATTGAGATAACTATGTGACCCTACTTTGTGTGGGTATAACGATCTGTATATTGAGATAACTATGTTACCCTACTTTGTGTGTGGGTATAACGATCTGTATATTGAGATAACTATGTTACCCTACTTTGTGTGGGTATAACGTTCTGTAAATAACTATATTGAGATAACTATGTTACCCTACTTTGTGTGTGGGTATAACGATCTGTATATTGAGATAACTATGTTACCCTACTTTGTGTGTGGGTATAACGATCTGTATATTGACATAACTATGTTACCCTACTTTGTGTGTGGGTATAACGATCCGTATATTGAGATAACTATGTTACCCGATTTTTGTGTAGGTATAACGATCTGTATATTGAGATAACTATGTGACCCTACTTTGTGTGGGTATAACGATCTGTATATTGAGATAACTATGTTACCCTACTTTGTGTGGGTATAACGATCTGTATATTGACATAACTATGTTACCCTACTTTGTGTGGGTATAACGATCTGTATATTGAGATAACTATGTTACCCTACTTTGTGTGGGTATAACGATCTGTATATTGAGATAACTATGTTACCCTACTTTGTGTGGGTATAACGATCTGTATATCGAGATAACTATGTTACCCTACTTTGTGTGGGTATAACGATCTGTATATTGAGATAACTATGTTACCCTACTTTGTGTGGGTATAACGATCTGTATATTGAGATAACTATGTTACGCTACTTTGTGTGTTGGTATAACGATCTGTATATTGAGATAACTATGTTACCCTACTTTGTGTGGGTATAACGATCTGTATATTGAGATAACTATGTTACTCTACTTTGTGTGGGTATAACGATCTGTATATTGAGATAACTATGTGACCCTACTTTGTGTGGGTATAACGATCTGTATATTGAGATAACTATGTTACCCTACTTTGTGTGTGGGTATAACGATCTGTATATTGAGATAACTATGTTACCCTACTTTGTGTGGGTATAACGTTCTGTAAATAACTATATTGAGATAACTATGTGACCCTACTTTGTGTGTGGGTATAACGATCTGTATATTGAGATAACTATGTTACCCTACTTTGTGTGTGTGTATAACGATCTGTATATTGAGATAAATATGTGAACCTACTTTGTGTGGGTATAACGATCTGTATATTGAGATAACTATGTTACCCTACTTTGTGTGGGTATAACGATCTGTATATTGAGATAACTATGTTACCCTACTTTGTGTGTGTGTATAACGATCTGTATATTGAGATAACTATGTGAACCTACTTTGTGTGGGTATAACGATCTGTATATTGAGATAACTATGTTACCCTACTTTGTGTGGGTATAACGATCTGTATATTGAGATAACTATGTTACCCTACTTTGTGTGTGTGTATAACGATCTGTATATTGAGATAAATATGTGAACCTACTTTGTGTGGGTATAACGATCTGTATATTGAGATAACTATGTTACCCTACTTTGTATGGGAATAACGATCTGTTTATTGAGATAACTATGTTACCCTACTTTGTGTGTGGGTATAACGATCTGTATATTGAGATAACTATGTTACCCTACTTTGTGTGTGGGTATAACGATCTGTATATTGAGATAACTATGTTACCCTACTTTGTGTGGGTATAACGATCTGTATATTGAGATAACTATGTTACCCTACTTTGTGTGGGTATAACGATCTGTATATTGAGATAACTATAGTTACCCTACTTTGTGTGGGTATAACGATCTGTATATTGAGATAACTATGTTACCCTACTTTGTGTGGGTATAACGATCTGTAAATAACTATTGAGATAACTATGTTACCCTACTTTGTGTGGGTATAACGATCTGTATATTGAGATAACTATGTTACCCTACTTTGTGTGGGTATAACGATCTGTATATTGACATAACTATGTTACCCTACTTTGTGTGTGGGTATAACGATCTGTATATTGAGATAACTATGTTACCCTACTTTGTGTGTGTGTATAACGATCTGTATATTGAGATAACTATGTTACCCTACTTTGTGTGGGTATAACGATCTGTATATTGAGATAACTATGTTACCCTACTTTGTATGGGAATAACGATCTGTTTATTGAGATAACTATGTTACCCTACTTTGTGTGTGGGTATAACGATCTGTATATTGAGATAACTATGTTACCCTACTTTGTGTGGGTATAACGATCTGTATATTGAGATAACTATGTTACCCTACTTTGTGTGGGTATAACGATCTGTATATTGAGATAACTATGTGACCCTACTTTGTGTGGGTATAACGATCTGTATATTGAGATAACTATGTTACCCTACTTTGTGTAGGTATAACGATCTGTATATTGAGATAACTATGTTACCCTACTTTGTGTGGGTATAACGATCTGTATATTGAGATAACTATGTTACCCTACTTTGTGTGGGTATAACGATCTGTATATTGACATAACTATGTTACCCTACTTTGTGTGGGTATAACGATCTGTATATTGAGATAACTATGTTACCCTACTTTGTGTGGGTATAACGATCTGTATATTGAGATAACTATGTTACCCTACTTTGTGTGGGTATAACGATCTGTATATTGAGATAACTATGTTACCCTACTTTGTATGGGTATAACGATCTGTTTATTGAGATAACTATGTTACCCTACTTTGTGTGTGGTATAACGATCTGTATATTGAGATAACTATGTTACCCTACTTTGTGTGGGTATAACGATCTGTATATTGAGATAACTATGTTACCCTACTTTGTGTGGGTATAACGATCTGTATATTGAGATAACTATGTGACCCTACTTTGTGTGGGTATAACGATCTGTATATTGAGATAACTATGTTACCCTACTTTGTGTGGGTATAACGATCTGTATATTGAGATAACTATGTGACCCTACTTTGTGTGGGTATAACGATCTGTATATTGAGATAACTATGTTACCCTACTTTGTGTGTGGGTATAACGATCTGTATATTGAGATAACTATGTTACCCTACTTTGTGTGGGTATAACGTTCTGTAAATAACTATATTGAGATAACTATGTGACCCTACTTTGTGTGTGGGTATAACGATCTGTATATTGAGATAACTATGTTACCCTTCTTTGTGTGGGTATAACGATCTGTATATTGAGATAACTATGTTACCCTACTTTGTGTGGGTATAATGATCTGTATATTGAGATAACTATATTACCCTACTTTGTGTGGGTATAACGATCTGTATATTGAGATAACTATGTTACCCTACTTTGTGTGGGTATAACGATCTGTATATTGAGATAACTATGTTACCCTACTTTGTGTGTGTGTATAACGATCTGTATATTGAGATAAATATGTGAACCTACTTTGTGTGGGTATAACGATCTGTATATTGAGATAACTATGTTACCCTACTTTGTGTGGGTATAACGATCTGTATATTGAGATAACTATGTTACCCTACTTTGTGTGTGTGTATAACGATCTGTATATTGAGATAACTATGTGACCCTACTTTGTGTGGGTATAACGATCTGTATATTGAGATAACTATGTTACCCTACTTTGTGTGGGTATAACGATCTGTATATTGAGATAACTATGTTACCCTACTTTGTGTGTGTGTATAACGATCTGTATATTGAGATAACTATGTTACCCTACTTTGTGTGGGTATAACGATCTGTATATTGAGATAACTATGTTACCCTACTTTGTATGGGTAATAACGATCTGTTATTGAGATAACTATGTTACCCTACTTTGTGTGTGGGTATAACGATCTGTATATTGAGATAACTATGTTACCCTACTTTGTGTGTGGGTATAACGATCTGTATATTGAGATAACTATGTTACCCTACTTTGTGTGGGTATAACGATCTGTATATTGAGATAACTATGTGACCCTACTTTGTGTGGGTATAACGATCTGTATATTGAGATAACTATGTTACCCTACTTGTGTGGGTATAACGATCTGTATATTGAGATAACTATGTTACCCGATTTTTGTGTAGGTATAACGATCTGTATATTGAGATAACTATGTGACCCTACTTTGTGTGGGTATAACGATCTGTATATTGAGATAACTATGTTACCCTACATTGTGTGGGTATAACGATCCGTATATTGAGATAACTATGTGACCCTACTTTGTGTGGGTATAACGATCTGTATATTGAGATAACTATGTTACCCTACTTTGTGTGTGGGTATAACGATCTGTATATTGAGATAACTATATTACCCTACTTTGTGTGGGTATAACGATCTGTATATTGAGATAACTATGTTACCCTACTTTGTGTGTGGGTATAACGATCTGTATATTGAGATAACTATGTTACCCTACTTTGTGTGGGTATAACGATCTGTATATTGAGATAACTATGTTACCCTACTTTGTGTGTGTGTATAACGATCTGTATATTGAGATAACTATGTGAACCTACTTTGTGTGGGTATAACGATCTGTATATTGAGATAACTATGTTACCCTACTTTGTGTGGGTATAACGATCTGTATATTGAGATAACTATGTTACCCTACTTTGTGTGTGGTATAACGATCTGTATATTGAGATAAATATGTGAACCTACTTTGTGTGGGTATAACGATCTGTATATTGAGATAACTATGTTACCCTACTTTGTATGGGAATAACGATCTGTATATTGAGATAACTATGTTACCCTACTTTGTGTGGGTATAACGATCTGTATATTGAGATAACTATGTTACCCTACTTTGTGTGGGTATAACGATCTGTATATTGAGATAACTATGTTACCCTACTTTGTGTGGGTATAACGATCTGTATATTGAGATAACTATGTTACGCTACTTTGTGTGGGTATAACGATCTGTATATTGAGATAACTATATTACCCTACTTTGTGTGGGTATAACGATCTGTATATTGAGATAACTATGTTACCCTACTTTGTGTGGGTATAACGATCTGTAAATAACTATATTGAGATAACTGGTTTACCCTACTTTGTGTGGGTATAACGATCTGTATATTGAGATAACTATGTTACCCTACTTTGTGTGGGTATAACGATCTGTATATTGACATAACTATGTTACCCTACTTTGTGTGTGGGTATAACGATCTGTATATTGAGATAACTATGTTACCCTACTTTGTGTGTGTGTATAACGATCTGTATATTGAGATAAATATGTGAACCTACTTTGTGTGGGTATAACGATCTGTATATTGAGATAACTATGTTACCCTACTTTGTATGGGAATAACGATCTGTTTATTGAGATAACTATGTTACCCTACTTTGTGTGTGGGTATAACGATCTGTATATTGAGATAACTATGTTACCCTACTTTGTGTGGGTATAACGATCTGTATATTGAGATAACTATGTTACCCTACTTTGTGTGGGTATAACGATCTGTATATTGAGATAACTATGTGACCCTACTTTGTGTGGGTATAACGATCTGTATATTGAGATAACTATGTTACCCTACTTTGTGTAGGTATAACGATCTGTATATTGAGATAACTATGTTACCCTACTTTGTGTGGGTATAACGATCTGTATATTGAGATAACTATGTTACCCTACTTTGTGTGGGTATAACGATCTGTATATTGAGATAACTATGTTACCCTACTTTGTGTGGGTATAACGATCTGTATATTGAGATAACTATGTTACCCTACTTTGTGTGGGTATAACGATCTGTATATTGAGATAACTATGTTACCCTACTTTGTGTGGGTATAACGATCTGTATATTGAGATAACTATGTTACCCTACTTTGTATGGGTATAACGATCTGTATATTGAGATAACTATGTTACCCTACTTTGTGTGTGGGTATAACGATCTGTATATTGAGATAACTATGTTACCCTACTTTGTGTGGGTATAACGATCTGTATATTGAGATAACTATGTGACCCTACTTTGTGTGGGTATAACGATCTGTATATTGAGATAACTATGTTACCCTACTTTGTGTGTGGGTATAACGATCTGTATATTGAGATAACTATGTTACCCTACTTTGTATGGGTATAACGATCTGTTTATTGAGATAACTATGTTACCCTACTTTGTGTGTGGGTATAACGATCTGTATATTGAGATAACTATGTTACCCTACTTTGTGTGGGTATAACGATCTGTAAATAACTATATTGAGATAACTGTGTTACCCTACTTTGTGTGGGTATAACGATCTGTATATTGAGATAACTATGTTACCCTACTTTGTGTGGGTATAACGATCTGTATATTGACATAACTATGTTACCCTACTTTGTGTGTGGGTATAACGATCTGTATATTGATATAACTATGTTACCCTACTTTGTGTGTGGGTATAACGATCTGTATATTGAGATAACTATGTTACCCTACTTTGTGTGGGTATAACGATCTGTAAATAACTATATTGAGATAACTGGTTTACCCTACTTTGTGTGGGTATAACGATCTGTATATTGAGATAACTATGTTACCCTACTTTGTGTGGGTATAACGATCTGTATATTGACATAACTATGTTACCCTACTTTGTGTGGGTATAACGATCTGTATATTGAGATAACTATGTTACCCTACTTTGTGTGTGTGTATAACGATCTGTATATTGAGATAACTATGTGAACCTACTTTGTGTGGGTATAACGATCTGTATATTGAGATAACTATGTTACCCTACTTTGTATGGGAATAACGATCTGTTTATTGAGATAACTATGTTACCCTACTTGTGTGTGGGTATAACGATCTGTATATTGAGATAACTATGTTACCCTACTTTGTGTGGGTATAACGATCTGTATATTGAGATAACTATGTTACCCTACTTTGTGTGGGTATAACGATCTGTATATTGAGATAACTATGTGACCCTACTTTGTGTGGGTATAACGATCTGTATATTGAGATAACTATGTTACCCTACTTTGTGTAGGTATAACGATCTGTATATTGAGATAACTATGTTACCCTACTTTGTGTGGGTATAACGATCTGTATATTGAGATAACTATGTTACCCCTACTTTGTGTGGGTATAACGATCTGTATATTGACATAACTATGTTACCCTACTTTGTGTGGGTATAACGATCTGTATATTGAGATAACTATGTTACCCTACTTTGTGTGGGTATAACGATCTGTATATTGAGATAACTATGTTACCCTACTTTGTGTGGGTATAACGATCTGTATATTGAGATAACTATGTTACCCTACTTTGTATGGGTATAACGATCTGTATATTGAGATAACTATGTTACCCTACTTTGTGTGTGGGTATAACGATCTGTATATTGAGATAACTATGTTACCCTACTTTGTGTGGGTATAACGATCTGTATATTGAGATAACTATGTGGCCCTACTTTGTGTGGGTATAACGATCTGTATATTGAGATAACTATGTTACCCTACTTTGTGTGTGGGTATAACGATCTGTATATTGAGATAACTATGTTACCCTACTTTGTATGGGTATAACGATCTGTTTATTGAGATAACTATGTTACCCTACTTTGTGTGTGGGTATAACGATCTGTATATTGAGATAACTATGTTACCCTACTTTGTGTGGGTATAACGATCTGTATATTGAGATAACTATGTTACCCTACTTTGTGTGGGTATAACGATCTGTATATTGAGATAACTATGTTACCCTACTTTGTGTGGGTATAACGATCTGTATATTGACATAACTATGTTACCCTACTTTGTGTGGGTATAACGATCTGTATATTGAGATAACTATGTTACCCTACTTTGTGTGTGGTATAACGATCTGTATATTGAGATAACTATGTTACCCTACTTTGTGTGGGTATAACGATCTGTATATTGAGATAACTATGTTACCCTACTTTGTGTGGGTATAACGATCTGTATATTGAGATAACTATGTTACCCTACTTTGTGTGGGTATAACGATCTGTATATTGAGATAACTATGTTACCCTACTTTGTGTGGGTATAACGATCTGTATATTGAGATAACTATGTTACCCTACTTTGTGTGGGTATAACGATCTGTATATTGAGATAACTATGTTACCCTACTTTGTGTGTGGGTATAACGATCTGTATATTGATATAACTATGTTACCCTACTTTGTGTGTGGGTATAACGATCTGTATATTGAGATAACTATGTTACCCTACTTTGTGTGGGTATAACGATCTGTATATTGAGATAACTATGTTACCCTTCTTTGTGTGGGTATAACGATCTGTATATTGAGATAACTATGTTACCCTACTTTGTGTGGGTATAATGATCTGTATATTGAGATAACTATATTACCCTACTTTGTGTGGGTATAACGATCTGTATATTGAGATAACTATGTTACCCTACTTTGTGTGGGTATAACGATCTGTATATTGAGATAACTATGTTACCCTACTTTGTGTGTGGGTATAACGATCTGTATATTGAGATAACTATGTTACCCCTACTTTGTGTGGGTATAACGATCTGTATATTGAGATAACTATGTTACCCTACTTTGTGTGGGTATAACGATCTGTATATTGAGATAACTATGTTACCCTACTTTGTGTGTGGGTATAACGATCTGTATATTGAGATAACTATGTGACCCTACTTTGTGTGGGTATAACGATCTGTATATTGAGATAACTATGTTACCCTACTTTGTGTGGGTATAACGATCTGTATATTGAGATAACTATGTTACCCTACTTTGTGTGTGGGTATAACGATCTGTATATTGAGATAACTATGTTACCCTACTTTGTGTGGGTATAACGATCTGTATATTGAGATAACTATGTTACCCTACTTTGTGTGGGTATAACGATCTGTATATTGAGATAACTATGTTACCCTACTTTGTGTGGGTATAACGATCTGTATATTGAGATAACTATGTTACCCTACTTTGTGTGTGGGTATAACGATCTGTATATTGAGATAACTATGTTACCCTACTTGTGTGTGGGTATAACGATCTGTATATGAGATAACTATGTTACCCTACTTGTGTGTGGGTATAACGATCTGTATATTGAGATAACTATGTTACCCTACTTTGTGTGGGTATAACGATCTGTAAATAACTATATTGAGATAACTGGTTACCCTACTTTGTGTGGGTATAACGATCTGTATATTGAGATAACTATGTTACCCTACTTTGGTGTGGGTATAACGATCTGTATATTGACATAACTATGTTACCCTACTTTGTGTGTGGGTATAACGATCTGTATATTGAGATAACTATGTTACCCTACTTTGTGTGTGTGTATAACGATCTGTATATTGAGATAAATATGTGAACCTACTTTGTGTGGGTATAACGATCTGTATATTGAGATAACTATGTTACCCTACTTTGTATGGGAATAACGATCTGTTATTGAGATAACTATGTTACCCTACTTTGTGTGTGGGTATAACGATCTGTATATTGAGATAACTATGTTACCCTACTTTGTGTGGGTATAACGATCTGTATATTGAGATAACTATGTTACCCTACTTTGTGTGGGTATAACGATCTGTATATTGAAGATAACTATGTGACCCTACTTTGTGTGGGTTAAATTGTATATTTAGAAAACTATTACCCACTTTTGTAGGTTTTAAAGACTGTTTTTTGAGTAACATGTTACCCTACTTTTTGTGGGGTTTTTAAAAGATTGATATAGAGATAAAAATTTTTACCCCACTTTTTGGGGTTTTTTAAAAAGATTTTATTGAAAAATATGTTACCCCACTTTTTGGGGGTATAACGATCTTATTTGAGATAACTTGTACCCTACTTTGGGGGGAAAAAGATGTTATTGGATAACATTTCCCTTTTTTGTGGGTTTAAAAGATCTGTATATTTAGATAAAAATAGTACCCTATTTGGGGTAAAGATCTTTTATTGGTAACTTGTTCCCTCTTTGTGTGGGGTAAACGATTTTATATTTAAAACTATGTTACCCTACTTTGGGGGGATAACGATCGTATATTGAGATAACTATTCCCACTTTGTGGGGTTTAAAGATTTTTATATGAGATAACTATGTTACCCCCTTTTGTGGGTATAAAGTCTGTATATTGAGATAACTATGTTACCCTACTTTGTGTGGGTATAACGATCTGTATATTGAGATAACTATGTTACCCTACTTTGTGTGTGGGTATAACGATCTGTATATTGAGATAACTATGTTACCCTACTTTGTGTGGGTATAACGATCTGTATAGAGATAACTATGTTACCCTACTTTGTGTGGGTATAACGATCTGTATATTGAGATAACTCTGTTACCCTACTTTGTGTGGGTATAACGATCTGTATATTGAGATAACTATGTTACCCTTCTTTGTGTGGGTATAACGATCTGTATATTGAGATAACTATGTTACCCTACTTTGTGTGGGTATAACGATCTGTATATTGAGATAACTATGTTACCCTACTTTGTGTGGGTATAACGATCTGTATATTGAGATAACTATGTTACCCTACTTTGTGTGGGTATAACGATCTGTATATTGAGATAACTATGTTACCCTACTTTGTGTGGGTATAACGATCTGTATATTGAGATAACTATGTTACCCTACTTTGTGTGGGTATAACGATCTGTATATTGAGATAACTATGTTACCCTACTTTGTGTGGGTATAACGATCTGTATATTGAGATAACTATGTTACCCTACTTTGTGTGGGTATAACGATCTGTATATTGAGATAACTATGTTACCCTACTTTGTGTGTGGGTATAACGATCTGTATATTGAGATAACTATGTTAACCTACTTTGTGTGGGTATAACGATCTGTATATTGAGATAACTATGTTTACCCTTCTTTGTGTGTGTATAACGATCTGTATATTGAGATAACTATGTTACCCTACTTTGTGTGGGTATAACGATCTGTATATTGAGATAACTATGTTACCCTACTTTGTGTGGGTATAACGATCTGTATATTGAGATAACTATGTTACCCTACTTTGTGTGGGTATAACGATCTGTATATTGAGATAACTATGTTACCCTACTTTGTGTGTGTGTATAACGATCTGTATATTTGGAAAAAAAAAGGGGGTTTTTTAAAATTTTTGGGGGGAAAAATTTTTTTTAAAAAAAATTTTTTTTTTTTTAACCCTTTTTTTGGGGGTTGAATTTTTTTTAACCCCTTTGGGGGAAAAACATTTTAAAATTTTTTGGGGGGAAAAAAAATTTTTTTTGGGGAAAATTTTTTTTTTTTTTTTTTTTTTCCCCCTTTTTTTTTTAAACCCCCTTTTTTTTTATTTAACCCTTTTTTGGTTTGGGGCCCCCTTTTTTGGGTAACAGTTTTTGGGGGTTTTTTTTTTTAATTTGGAAAAATTTTAAAATTTTTGGGGGTTTTTTTTGGGGGGGTTTTTTTTTTTTCCCCCATTTTTTTTTTGGGGAAAAATTTAATAAATTAAAAATTTTTTTTTTTTTGGGGGGGAAAAAAATTTAAATTTTTTTTTTTTTTTTGGGGGGGGTTTTTTAAAATTTAAAAATTTTTTTAAAGGGGTATTAAATTTTTTTTACCCCTTTTGGGGGTTTTTTTTTTTTAAAAAAAACCCCTTTTTTTTTGGGTTTTTAAAAAACCCCCCTTTTTTTTTTTTTTTTAAAAAAAAATTTTTTTTTTTTTTTGTTTTTTTTTTGGGGGGGGTTTTTTTTTGTTTTTTTGGGGTATAAAATTTTTTTTTTTTGTTTTAAAAATTTTTTAAAAATTTTTTTTTTTATGGGAAATTTTTTTAAAAAGTTTTTTAAAACCCCTTTTTTTTTTTAAAAAATTTTTTTGGGGGTTTTTTTTTTTTCCCCCCCTTTTTTAAAAAAAATAAAAATTTTCCCTTTTTTAAAAATTTTAAATTTAAAGGGGTTTTCCCCTTTTTTAAAAGGGGTTTTTTAAACCCAACCCCCCTTTTGGGGGGGTTTTAATTTTAAATATTTTCCCCAAAATTTTTGGGAAAAAACCTTTTCCCCTTTTTTCCCCGGGGGGGGCTAACCCTTTTTTTTTTTTCCCCCGGGGGTTTTTCCCTTTTTAATTTAAAAAATTTTCCCCTTTTTGGGGGGGGAAAATCCTTTTTGAAAAAATTTTTAATTTTTTTAAAATTTTAAAATTTTTGGGCCCCCTTTTTTAAAAAAAGGGGTTTTTTTTAAAAATTTTTTTTTAAAAATTTTTTTTGGGGGGGGTTTTTAAAAAATTTTTTTTCCCCCCTTTGGGAAAACCTTTTTAAATTCTTTTTTTAAAATCCCTTTTTTTAAAAAAGGGGGCCCCTTTTTTTGGGGGTTTTAAAAAATTTAAAAAATTTTAAAATTTTTTTTTGGGTTTAAACCCCCTTTTTTTTTAAAATTTTCCCCCCCCCTTTTTAAAAACAAAAAGGGGGGGAAAAAAAATTTTGGGGAAAACCCAAAATTTTAAAAATTTTTAAAATTTTGGGGAAAAAAAATTTTTTTTTTTTCCCAAATTTTTTTTTAAAAATTTTTTTGAAAAATGGGTTTTTTTGGGGGGGAAAAAAAAGGGGGGTTTTTTTTTTTTTAAAAAAAAAAAAAATTTTTAAAAATTTTAAATTTTGGGGGTTTTGGGAAAAAATTTTTTTAAAAAAAAAATTTTTTTTCCCCTTTTTTTTTTTAAAAAAAATTTTAGGAAAAAATTTTTTGGGGGAAAGGGGAAAAAAAAATTTTTAAAAAATTTTTGGGGGGAAAAATTTTTTTAAAAAGGGGGATTTTTTTTTTTGGGGAAAAAAATTTTTAAAACCCCGGGGGGTTTTAAAAAAATTTTTTAAAAAAAAATTTTTAAAAAAAATTTTTTAAAAAAATTTTTTCCCCCCCCCCCTTTTTTGGGGGGAAGGGTTTTTTTTTTGTTTCCCCATTTTTTTAAAAAATTTTTTTTAAAAAAAATTTTTTTTTTTTCCCCCCCCCAAAGGGGGTTTTTAAAAAACCTTTTGGGGGAAAGGGTTTAAATTTTTAAAAATTTTTTTTTTTTTTTTTTTTTAAAAAAACCCCGGGGGGTTTTTTTCCCCTTTTTTGGGTTTTTTTAAAAAAAAAAACCAAGGTTTTTTCCCCCCCTTTTTGGGAAAACCCCCCAAAAAAAAAGGTTTTTTTTTTTTTTTTAAACCCCCAAAAAAAAAAAACCCCCCCTTTTTGGGGGGAAAAAACCCAAGAAAATTTTTCCCCTTTTTTGTGGGTAAAAGGGGAAAACCCAAAAAAAAAACCCCTTTTTGGGGGGAAAAAAAAAAAACCCCCCCCCCCGGGGGGGGGAAAATTTAAAAAAAATTTTTTTTGGGGAAAACCCAATTTTAAAAAAAAATTTTTTGGGGTTTGGGGGGTTTTTACCCACCCTTTTTTGGGGGGAAAAAAATTTTTTTTTTTTTTTTTTTTTTTTTTTTTTTAAAAAAAAAAAAAAAAAAAAAAAAAAAAACCGGTGATTCTAAAAATGGGGATCAAATTTAACCAGGTAAAAACAGGTGTACCTTGTTAATACCATTAAACCAGTTAACATCACTTGTGATAACCGGAAAACAAAGGGAGTTTAACATCCTTTTTCTACTTAATACTGCAGGGTCAACCACTGGGTTTTAGGATACCCGACAGTGGGTTCTAACATCACTTGTGTGACTACCTCAGGGTAATACACTACAGACCAAGGGTGAGTTCTAACATCACTTGTGTGACTACCTCAGGGTAATACACTACAGACCAAGGGTGAGTTCTAACATCACTTGTGTGACTACCTCAGGGTAATACACTACAGACCAAGGGTGAGTTCTAACATCACTTGTGTGACTACCTCAGGGTAATACACTACAGACCAAGGGTGAGTTCTAACATCACTTGTGTGACTACCTCAGGGTAATACACTACAGACCAAGGGTGAGTTCTAACATCACTTGTGTGACTCCCTCAGGGTAATACACTACGGACCAAGGGTGAGTTCTAACACCACTTGTGTGACTACCTCAGGGTAATACACTACGGACCAAGGGTGAGTTCTAACATCACTTGTGTGACTACCTCAGGGTAATACACTACAGACCAAGGGTGAGTTCTAACATCACTTGTGTGACTACCTCAGGGTAATACACTACAGACCAAGGGTGAGTTCTAACATCACTTGTGTGACTACCTCAGGGTAATACACTACAGACCAAGGGTGAGTTCTAACATCACTTGTGTGACTACCTCAGGGTAATACACTACAGACCAAGGGTGAGTTCTAACATCACTTGTGTGACTACCTCAGGGTAATACACTACGGACCATGAGTGAGATATAATATCACTTGTGTGACTACCTCAGGGTAATACACTACATAACATGGGTGAGTTCTAACATCACATGTTACACTACCTAGGCAACACCTAGACCATAGGGTATTCAACACATTGTGTAGTACCTCAGGGTAATCACTGTGAGTTCAAATCACTTGTTGACACCTCAGGTAACCTAACCATGGGTGAATCCCAACATCCACTGTTAACCTCAGGTGTACTACCCAAGGGAAACTAAACCCCTTGGTGCTACCTCGGGTAAACACTACCCAGGTGATTCTAACATCACTTGTGTGACTACCTCAGGGTAACACTACAGATTCTAACAGCAGTTTGAAACCTGGTACTACCAGTAAATATTCTAACATCACTTTGGAAAACCTAGGAACTCACAATGAGTTCTAACATCACTTGTGTGACTACCTCAGGGTAATACACTACTGAGTTCTAACATCACTTGTGTGACTACCTCAGGGTAATACACTACAGACCAAGGGTGAGTTCTAACATCACTTGTGTGACTACCTCAGGGTAATACACTACAGACCAGGGTGAGTTCTAACATCACTTGTGTGACTACCTCAGGGTAATACACTACAGAGTTCTAACATCACTTGTGTGACTACCTCAGGGTAATACACTACAGACCAAGGGTGAGTTCTAACATCACTTGTGTGACTACCTCAGGGTAATACACTACAGACCAAGGGTGAGTTCTAACATCACTTGTGTGACTACCTCAGGGTAATACACTACAGACCAAGGGTGAGTTCTAACATCACTTGTGTGACTACCTCAGGGTAATACACTACTGAGTTCTAACATCACTTGTGTGACTACCTCAGGTAATACACTACAGACCAAGGGTGAGTTCTAACATCACTTGTGTGACTACCTCAGGGTAATACACTACAGAGTTCTAACATCACTTGTGTGACTACCTCAGGGTAATACACTACAGACCAAGGGTGAGTTCTAACATCACTTGTGTGACTACCTCAGGGTAATACACTACAGACCAAGGGTGAGTTCTAACATCACTTGTGTGACTACCCTCAGGGTAATACACTACAGAGTTCTAACATCACTTGTGTGACTACCTCAGGGTAATACACTACAGACCAAGGGTGAGTTCTAACATCACTTGTGTGACTACCTCAGGGTAATACACTACAGACCAAGGGTGAGTTCTAACATCACTTGTGTGACTACCTCAGGGTAATACACTACAGACCAAGGGTGAGTTCTAACATCACTTGTGTGACTACCTCAGGGTAATACACTACAGACCAAGGGTGAGTTCTAACATCACTTGTGTGACTACCTCAGGGTAATACACTACAGACCAAGGGTGAGTTCTAACATCACTTGTGTGACTACCTCAGGGTAATACACTACAGAGTTCTAACATCACTTGTGTGACTACCTCAGGGTAATACACTACAGAGTTCTAACATCACTTGTGTGACTACCTCAGGGTAATACACTACAGACCAAGGTGTGATTCTAACATCATTGTGTGACTACCTCAGGGTAATACACTACAGACCAAGGGTGAGTTCTAACATCACTTGTGTGACTACCTCAGGGTAATACACTACAGACCAAGGGTGAGTTCTAACATCACTTGTGTGACTACCTCAGGGTAATACACTACAGACCAATGGTGAGTTCTAATCATCACTTGTGTGCTACCTCAGGGTAATAACACTACAGACCATGGGTGAGTACTAACATCACTTGTGTGACTACCTCAGGGTAATACACTACAGAGTTCTAACATCACTTGTGTGACTACCTCAGGGTAATACACTACAGAGTTCTAACATCACTTGTGTGACTACCTCAGGGTAATACACTACAGACCATGGGTGAGTTCTAACATCACTTGTGTGACTACCTCAGGGCAATACACTACAGAGTTCTAACATCACTTGTGTGACTACCTCAGGGTAATACACTACAGAGTTCTAACATCACTTGTGTGACTACCTCAGGGTAATACACTACAGACCAAGGGTGAGTTCTAACATCACTTGTGTGACTACCTCAGGGTAATACACTACAGACCAAGGGTGAGTTCTAACACCACTTGTGTGACTACCTCAGGGTAATACACTACAGACCAAGGGTGAGTTCTAACATCACTTGTGTGACTACCTCAGGGTAATACACTACAGACCCAAGGGTGAGTTCTAACATCACTTGTGTGACTACCTCAGGGTAATACACTACAGACCAAGGGTGAGTTCTAACATCACTTGTGTGACTACCTCAGGGTAATACACTACAGACCAAGGGTGAGTTCTAACATCACTTGTGTGACTACCTCAGGGTAATACACTACACACCAAGGGTGAGTTCTAACATCACTTGTGTGACTACCTCAGGGTAATACACTACAGACCAAGGGTGAGTTCTAACATCACTTGTGTGACTACCTCAGGGTAATACACTACAGAGTTCTAACATCACTTGTGTGACTACCTCAGGGTAATACACTACAGACCAAGGGTGAGTTCTAACATCACTTGTGTGACTACCTCAGGGTAATACACTACAGACCAAGGGTGAGTTCTAACATCACTTGTGTGACTACCTCAGGGTAATACACTACAGACCAAGGGTGAGTTCTAACATCACTTGTGTGACTACCTCAGGGTAATACACTACAGACCAAGGGTGAGTTCTAACATCACTTGTGTGACTACCTCAGGGTAATACACTACAGACCAAGGGTGAGTTCTAACATCACTTGTGTGACTACCTCAGGGTAATACACTACAGACCAAGGGTGAGTTCTAACATCACTTGTGTGACTACCTCAGGGTAATACACTACAGACCAAGGGTGAGTTCTAACATCACTTGTGTGACTACCTCAGGGTAATACACTACAGACCAAGGGTGAGTTCTAACATCACTTGTGTGACTACCTCAGGGTAATACACTACAGACCAAGGGTGAGTTCTAACATCACTTGTGTGACTACCTCAGGGTAATACACTACAGACCAAGGGTGAGTTCTAACATCACTTGTGTGACTACCTCAGGGTAATACACTACAGACCAAGGGTGAGTTCTAACATCACTTGTGTGACTACCTCAGGGTAATACACTACAGACCAAGGGTGAATTCTAACATCACTTGTGTGACTACCTCAGGGTAATACACTACAGACCAAGGGGGGAGTCTAACATCACTTGTGTGACTACCTCAGGGTAATACACTACAGAGTTCTAACATCACTTGTGTGACTACCTCAGGGTAATACACTACAGTGAGTTCTAACATCACTTGTGTGACTACCTCAGGGTAATACACTACAGACCAATGGGTGAGTTCTAACATCACTTGTGTGACTACCTCAGGGCAATACACTACAGAGTTCTAACATCACTTGTGTGACTACCTCAGGGTAATACACTACTGAGTTCTAACATCACTTGTGTGACTACCTCAGGGTAATACACTACAGACCAAGGGTGAGTTCTAACATCACTTGTGTGACTACCTCAGGGTAATACACTACAGAGTTCTAACATCACTTGTGTGACTACCTCAGGGTAATACACTACAGACCAAGGGTGGTTCTAACACCACTTGTGTGACTACCTCAGGGTAATACACTACGGACCAAGGGTGAGTTCTAACATCACTTGTGTGACTACCTCAGGGTAATACACTACAGAGTTCTAACATCACTTGTGTGACTACCTCAGGGTAATACACTACATAACATGGGTGAGTTCTAACATCACTTGTGTGACTACCTCAGGGTAATACACTACAGACCAAGGGTGAGTTCTAACATCACTTGTGTGACTACCTCAGGGTAATACACTACAGGACCAAGGGTGAGTTCTAACATCACTTGTGTGACTACCTCAGGGTAATACACTACAGACCAAGGGTGGAGTTCTAACATCACTTGTGTGACTACCTCAGGGTAATACACTACAGACCAAGGGTGAGTTCTAACATCACTTGTGTGACTACCTCAGGGTAATACACTACAGACCAAGGGTGAGTTCTAACATCACTTGTGTGACTACCTCAGGGTAATACACTACAGACCAAGGGTGAGTTCTAACATCACTTGTGTGACTACCTCAGGGTAATACACTACAGACCAAGGGTGAGTTCTAACATCACTTGTGTGACTACCTCAGGGTAATACACTACAGAGTTCTAACATCACTTGTGTGACTACCTCAGGGTAATACACTACAGACCAAGGGTGAGTTCTAACATCACTTGTGTGACTACCTCAGGGTAATACACTACAGAGTTCTAACATCACTTGTGTGACTACCTCAGGGTAATACACTACAGACCAAGGGTGAGTTCTAACATCACTTGTGTGACTACCTCAGGGTAATACACTACAGAGTTCTAACATCACTTGTGTGACTACCTCAGGGTAATACACTACAGACCAAGGGTGAGTTCTAACATCACTTGTGTGACTACCTCAGGGTAATACACTACTGAGTTCTAACATCACTTGTGTGACTACCTCAGGGTAATACACTACAGACCAAGGGTGAGTTCTAACATCACTTGTGTGACTACCTCATGGTAATACACTACAGACCAAGGGTGAGTTCTAACATCACTTGTGTGACTACCTCAGGGTAATACACTACAGACCAAGGGTGAGTTCTAACATCACTTGTGTGACTACCTCATGGTAATACACTACAGAGTTCTAACATCACTTGTGTGACTACCTCAGGGTAATACACTACACACCAAGGGTGAGTTCTAACATCACTTGTGTGACTACCTCAGGGTAATACACTACACACCAAGGGTGAGTTCTAACATCACTTGTGTGACTACCTCAGGGTAATACACTACAGACCAAGGGTGAGTTCTAACACCACTGGTGTGACTACCTCAGGGTAATACACTACAGACCAAGGGTGAGTTCTAACATCACTTGTGTGACTACCTCAGGGTAATACACTACAGACCAAGGGTGAGTTCTAACATCACTTGTGTGACTACCTCAGGGTAATACACTACAGACCAAGGGTGAGTTCTAACATCACTTGTGTGACTACCTCAGGGTAATACACTACAGACCAAGGGTGAGTTCTAACATCACTTGTGTGACTACCTCAGGGTAATACACTACAGACCAGGGGTGAGTTCTAACATCACTTGTGTGACTACCTCAGGGTAATACACTACAGAGTTCTAACATCACTTGTGTGACTACCTCAGGGTAATACACTACAGACCAGGGTGAGTTCTAACATCACTTGTGTGACTACCTCAGGGTAATACACTACGACCAGGTGAGTTCTAACATCACTTGTGTGACTACCTCAGGGTAATACACTACAGACCAAGGGTGAGTTCTAACATCACTTGTGTGACTACCTCAGGGTAATACACTACAGACCAAGGGTGAGTTCTAACATCACTTGTGTGACTACCTCAGGGTAATACACTACAGACCAAGGGTGAGTTCTAACATCACTTGTGTGACTACCTCAGGGTAATACACTACAGACCAAGGGTGAGTTCTAACAATCACTTGTGTGACTACCTCAGGGTAATACACTACAGACCAAGGGTGAGTTCTAACATCACTTGTGTGACTACCTCAGGGTAATACACTACAACCAAGGGTGAGTTCTAACATCACTTGTGTGACTACCTCAGGGTAATACACTACAGACCAAGGGTGAGTTCTAACATCACTTGTGTGACTACCTCAGGGTAATACACTACAGAGTTCTAACATCACTTGTGTGACTACCTCAGGGTAATACACTACAGACCAGGGTGAGTTCTAACATCACTTGTGTGACTACCTCAGGGTAATACACTACAGACCAAGGGTGAGTTCTAACATCACTTGTGTGACTACCTCAGGGTAATACACTACAGACCAAGGGTGAGTTCTAACATCACTTGTGTGACTCCCTCAGGGTAATACACTACAGACCAAGGGTGAGTTCTAACATCACTTGTGTGACTACCTCAGGGTAATACACTACAGAGTTCTAACATCACTTGTGTGACTACCTCAGGGTAATACACTACAGACCAAGGGTGAGTTCTAACATCACTTGTGTGACTACCTCAGGGTAATACACTACAGACCAAGGGTGATGTTCTAACATCACTTGTGTGACTACCTCAGGGTAATACACTACAGACCAAGGGTGAGTTCTAACATCACTTGTGTGACTACCTCAGGGTAATACACTACAGACCAAGGGTGAGTTCTAACATACTTGTGGTGACTACCTCAGGGTAATACACTACAGAGTTCTAACATCACTTGTGTGACTACCTCAGGGTAATACACTACAGACCAAGGGTGAGTTCTAAACATCACTTGTGTGACTACTCAGGTAATACACTACAGACCCAGGGTGGAGTTCTAACATCACTTGTGTGACTACCTCAGGGTAATACACTACAGACCAAGGGTGATTTCTAACATCACTTGTGTGACTACCTCAGGGTAAATACACTACAGACCAAGGGTGAGTTCTAACATCACTTGTGTGACTCCCTCAGGGTAATACACTACAGAGTTCTAACATCACTTGTGTGACTACCTCAGGGTAATACACTACAGAGTTCTAACATCAACTTTTCAACCATTAATACCAAATCTAACATCAACTGTTGACTACCATAAACTCCATACACCAAGATAAACACTAACCAGTAAACCTACAAATCAACCCTCCTTTAACCCCGCTAAACACTCAAGGTACTACTAAACACTTGAAACCTCAAACACACCACAAAAATAAAACCTTTAGACTACACATCATACGATTCTAACATCAATTTTACCACTCAGGTAAAACCAAAACCATAGCTAACAAAAACTTGCGAAAACCAGCTCACACAGGTTTATACTTGGGCTTCAGGTAATAAAAAAGAGTCAAACACTTCCTCAGTAAACATACTAATTTCCAAAAACTTTACTACCTCAATAAACCACAGCACAACATCAAATTGAAACCAGAAACACTACAAATTCAAAACCACGTACTAACATAAACACTACAAATCAACAACACTTGACACCCAGTAAACACTACAACCAAAAGTCTAACAATCATTAACTACTCGGAAAACTACCACTCAAACCACTCTTGCTACCTCGTTCACTACAACAACATATTCAACACTTGCTATACCTCTAAACACTCAACCAAGGAGTCAATATCACTGTGACTACCTAGGTAATCACTATGATTCTGTAGCATCACTTGACTACTCAGAAACACTACAGACCAGTGATTACATCACGTCACTCGTTAAACTAACCATGTCTAACCCGACTTTAAACCCACCCCAAAAACCCCCGCCAATATTTTTAAAACCACCCCAAAACACTCAAACCATGGGAGAAAAAACACTTTTACACCCTTAAACCAAACAACTTCACTTGTTTTAACCCCGGGGTTCCCTTTTTCAGTTGAAAAAAAAGATTCAAACCACTTTTACACCCCAAAACACTAAACCCTTTTCAAATCCCACTCCCCAAAAACCCTAAAAATTTTAAAACCACCCCAAAACCTATCAACCAAACCCATCACTTTTGGGACACTAAAACACTCAAAATTATTTTAAAACCACACCCCTAAAAACTTTTTTTTAAAACGGGCCCCCCAAACATCCCAATTTTAAACCCTTTTACACTCCTAAACAAACAAAAAGCAAACCACTTTTACTTCAAAACCCCGGTTTTAAATCCCCTAACCCCAAACCCCAAAACCAAGGGGGGGTTTTTTTCATCATTTTTTTCTACCCTCGGGTAATAACTAAAACCCAAGGGGGAGTTTTAAATCCTTTTAACCCCCTTTCCTCCCGGGTGGCAATTTGGGGGTTTTTCCCTAATACCCAAGTTTTTTCCCAAACGGGACTACCTCAGTTAAATCAACCGGTTATTTAAAAGTGCCCCCCCGGGGAAACCACTTTTTAAATCCTTTTTTTAAAATGGGTTCCAAGATTTCCCCCCTGGGCTTTCCCCCCAGGGGAAACCAGCGGGGGTTTTTAAAAACATTTTTTTTTTTTCCCCCCCTTTTTTTCCTTTACTTTGACCGAAATTCCAAAAATTGTCGTGGTTTTTTTTTGAGTCAGAGGTCAAGAGGTCAAGTGTAATCAACATTAAATGTCGGTGATTTCAGTCTTTCACAGCTTTTCGATAATGAACGTCGACATTTTAAGAACATTTTTGTGAATATCGAAGTTTATTATTGTGGAAAACCAATCAAAACCAACTCTAAACTTAAACCACTCAAAACTACTCAAACCAACTCAAAACCACTCAAAACTACTCAAAACTCAAACCCATCCAAAACTCAAAACGACTCAAACCACTCAAAACTACTCAAACCAACTCAAAACCAACTCAAAACCACTCAAAACCACTCAAAACTACTCAAAACTCAAACCCATCCAAAACTCAAAACGACTCAAAACGACTCAAAGCTACTCAAACCAACTCAAAACCAACTCAAAACCACTCAAAACTACTCAAAACCACCTAAAACTCAAAACCACTCAAAACCACTCAAAACCACTCAAAACTATTCAAACCAACTCAAAACCAACTCAAAACCACTCAAAACTACTCAAAACCACTCAAAACTCAAAACCATTCAAGCTGAAAATCACTCAAAACCACTCAAAACTCAAAACCACTCCAACATCATGTTCTACGTACTGTGTCGTTTTCAGTTGAAAAAAAAATATTGTCTCAAAACCACTTAAAACTCAAAACCACTAAAACCACTCAAATCCACTCAAAACTCCAAACCACTAAAAACTCAAAACCACTCAAAACTTCTCAAAACTCAAACCCATCCAAAACTCAAAACGACTCAAAACCACTCAAAACTACTCAAAACTAAAACCCATCCAAAACTCAAAACGACTCAAAACCACTCAAAAACACTCAAAAACACTCAAAACTACTCAAACCAACTCAAAACCAACTAAAAACCACTCAAAACCACTCAAAACTACTCAAAACTGCTCAAAACTCCAAACCACTAAAAACTCAAAACCACTCAAAACCACTCCAACATCATGTTCTACGTGTCGTTTTCAGTTGAAATAAAACATTATTATGTAACGTCATTTTAGGCTTTCTCGCGCGATGGCAAGGTTACCATATCGCCAAAGCGGAATACAGGGACGAACCTGAACAGGATTGGAAAGTCTACGGTTATGAGTGCCCTGGATAAGACACGACTTCGAAAAATCTATAACTGTCCAAAGAACCCCCCAGCGAGACCGAGCTGTCCTCAGTATCCGTATCGTTTTCAATAAAACATAATACCATTCGGATTACCTCGGGGGACACTACTCACATCGCTGGCAATCATACTTCAGGGTGTCTCGGACCTCCGCGTGCAGTTCCTATTTTTTTAATAATTTTTTTAAATTTTATTTTATTTTATGTCATGGCGAACAAATGATATTCTTACGTCCGTCTGAATACTCTCAAAATTACGAAAGCCGGTTGGGACCATTTTCGTAGAACAAAATAAAAAAAATTTCGCGTTATTACGCGAAACTAACGCGTTATATCGCGAAACTTTCGCGTAATTACGCGAAACTAACGCGTAATAACGCGAAACTAACGCGTTATATCGCGAAACTTTTGCGTAATAACGCGAAACTAGCGCGTTATATCGCGAAACTTTCGCGTAATTACGCGAAACTAACGCGTAATAACGCGAAACTAACGCGTTATATCGCGAAACTTTCGCGTAATAACGCGAAACTAGCGCGTTATATCGCGAAACTTTCGCGTAATTACGCGAAACTAACGCGTAATAACGCGAAACTAACGCGTTATATCGCGAAACTTTCGCGTAATAACGCGAAACTAACGCGTTATATCGCGAAACTTTCGCGTAATAACGCGAAACTAACGCGTAATAACGCGAAACTAACGCGTTATATCGCGAAACTTTCGCGTAATAACGCGAAACTAGCGCGTTATATCGCGAAACTTTCGCGTAATTACGCGAAACTAACGCGTAATATCGCGAAACTTTCGCGTAATAACGCGAAACTAACGCGTTATATCGCGAAACTTTCGCGTAATTACGCGAAACTAACGCGTTATATCGCGAAACTTTCGCGTAATTACGCGAAACTAACGCGTTATATCGCGAAACTTTCGCGTAATTACGCGAAACTAACGCGTTATATCGCGAAACAATATATATATAAGAAGTGTCGTTTACTTTTGAAGAGTAACAGCATGAAGCACGATAGTTTAGTAAGATTTTATTTTGAGCTTGGGCTTTCCCAAGCTGAAATTTTGAGTTTTCTAGCAATAGTAGACAGAGTTGTTCTAAGTAAGACAACACTTAAACGTTATTTGAAACGACTGCGTTTAACTAGAAGGAAATTTTTTTCGGATATATCCAATGTTGCATTGTTCATCCTCAATGAACTGCAAAATTCTGGACAGCGTCATGGATACAGATGGATGCACAACAAATGTTTACATGCTGGATTTACTGTTCCTCGTGACAATGTGTATCATCTAATGAAAATTCTGGATCCGGAAGGGATAGCAAACCGGAAACGGAGAAGACTTCATAGACGGCAGTACGTGAGCAATGGTCCAGATTACGTCTGGCATGTCGACTCCTACGATAAACTGAAGCCATACGGAATAGCCATCAATGGTTGCATCGATGGGTTTTCAAGGAACATTGTCTGGTTGGAGGCAAATACAACGAACAGTGATCCCAAAGTTATTGCTGATTATTATATCAAAGCTGTACAACGTCGCAAGGGATGCCCACAAAGAATCCGAGCTGACATGGGAACGGAAAATGTTCATATTGAACAAATGCAAAAATTTCTCCGACGTGGTCATGATGACGCTCTTGCGGCTGACAATAGTTTCTTATATGGAAAAAGTACACACAATCAAAGAATAGAGTGGTTTTGGGGAATATTACGAAAGGAAGCTGGACAGTTCTGGATGGATCTATTTGCGGACCTGTCTAGCGAAATGGGAGACAATGCGTTCTGTGGGGACTTTTTGGATAAAAGCCTTTTGCAGTTTTGCTTTATGGGAGTGATTCAGGTACGTCTTAAAAATATTTAAAGAAAAAAAATGGCGCCTTTAACGCCGAAAGTTTTAATTTCTATTTTTTTTTCATTACATATTCAAGCGCAATCTGTTGTCTGTCCGTTGTGAAATTGTATATATCCGTAGAATTGCTCTTTCAGGTTTTGACTGATTCAAACCGTGTATGCTCTATAATGACATGATTATGATTACAGTGTAGCAATTGTGCTTTCATCAGAGATTTTTATTTGATGGCTTATGAAAGAGTAATTGCCTTATACAGTTGTGTGATCGCACAACGTTCCAAAAACATCGTGCGCACATCGTGCAGACATCGTGCGCACGAATGTGCGATACAAACCGCACAGCTTACGATAGGTTTATAGATATAACGAAATAACTAGTTATACGAATAAGATGGCCGCTATTATATATACGTGCTGAAAAACAATTGTTTTCATTCGTGGAACATGTATGACCTGTAAATTTTTGCCTTTTAAGAACCGTCACTGACGCGGATCCAGGAAAGAAAGGGGGGGGGGGGGGGGGGGGGGGGTCCAGTAAGTTAGTGGTAATGCGAGCGCCGTAGGCGCGAACCGATTTTTTTTTTTTAATTTTTTGGCAAGGGGTGTGGGGGCCAAAATTTCGGAAAATGAAATATATACTAATTGTTTTATTAATATAGGTCTCTGGGTTCCTTTAACAATTTCCATAGCAAGAATGTGTGTCGTTGGTGTGTCACGGTCTATATTGCGGTTCCCGTATATGTAATCGTCTGTAATTAATACTAATTTGAAATTTGATTCATTTCTGCAGAAAGACTTGGATAATTTGGTGGAAATCTGGAATACACATACCATCTCTGGAAGAATGAGGATGCGTGGTGGAAATAGACCAATTATGATGTACACACTACCAGAACTTTTTGACAAGCGACACTGTCTTTGTTATGTAGATGAGGCAGAAATAAACGTCTGTGCTGAAGAAACTACCCCGAAGTCAGACTTTCCATGCGATGAAACTGTCAGAGAACTTTGCCTTGTGTTAATGGAGGAAAATGGATATGTTCTTCCTGACGAGGCCGAGGACGCGAAAAAATTGTATATCCATCTGAGAGAATTGATCCTATCGCTACTATGATACACAGTGTAACAGAACGCATGTTCTATTGATACACATAATAAATGTTTATTAAAATCAGTTCACATTTAAATCATCCCACGAATTACCGTCTGGTCACTTCGTAGTTATAACTTGGTCTTTACCACTGCGAAGAGTATCTTTGTTTTCTTTCTTTTTTTTATTAAAAGTTGAAAGTTATCCTGTTATGCTTTTATGGATATTAACTAAAATAACTCCATGAATATGTCATTATTAGCCTAATCATATTTCGAAGGATAAATCTATGAGGTCACAAATGCATATGTAGTAAACATTCGGAATGGTTCCATTTGGATTCTTGCGTAAATGATTTCTCAATACGGTCAATGGATATTTTGAAAGTCAACGACTTGTAAAGTTTCATCGATTAATTAATCACAGCTGCTAATGTCATACCTTATACACAGCTTTGGATAAATCTTACTTTAATATTAATTTATCAAAATTTCGTCAGGAATTCAATTCCTCATTTAACCACATAATATAATCTTAAAACTTGGAGATTTAGATGTATTTGGTCACGATGTTCTGCTACACGTTTGGATACATTTTTGTTTATAAGATCTGAGGAGTAACCTCCCTTTAATTCAAGGCTTCGTATGTGAGTTACTGCCCTTACTGGAACTCTTTTTCGTCATTAATGTGAACAGTCGGCCATTACAACGACGAAGCACGTTGTTTTTATTCCTATTGAAATGTTGATATAGGCTTGGTCGAGCCTTGAATGTAAGTGTCAATCAAGCCGAAATGATGCAGTAATCATATATGTTTAATTGATGATGTTTATGACCCCCATGCTTAGATAATTTCTATATTTTTCTGTATTTTGTCCCATACTATGATACTTGTTGAAGCACATGGCCGCGTGTAGTCATTTCGGCCCACACACTCGGTTGTGCATTTTTTCGCATATAAATTTTATATCATAAACTTGTTGTTCTGTGACGGACAAGAGATAATTATTGGGAATTATATTAAGTTTAGTCGTATGTCATGTCCTATGATACCATAGTAAAAGATTATGATTATCAAGTGTAATTATAGCCGTATGGCACGGTACCAATTTATGATGTAACCTGTTCAGACCGGAGCCTCTGTATATTGGAACCTCTTTCAACCGGAGTTTTTATAGTTTTCTTCCTATACTGTCATACAGGTCGACCTGTGTATTGTTATAGCAAAATTAGTGCTATAATCGGTCATTTATGGATGTTTATAGGTTATGATACAGCTGGTAAACCTAGAACAACTATGTCAATTTATAATTTTCAATTCAGCAATATGTTTTTAATACCAAAATGTAATTAGATATATGTTTCTGTATGTTACAGTCTTCACTATTACAAGAATAACAAGAAAAGATGTTATAAGAGGACTATTACCATTACTGAGGTTAAAGTTCAAGTCTTTTCATCATGATCACCAGATTTATGTTGTCCTGGATAAATTTGGATGGAAATTGACTACAATAAAACCAATACCAACACGTACTACATCTTTGCGTCAGGTTTATCTTGAAGGTGTACAGTTACAGACTATCGGATAAAAATGAAGCAGTACAATGTACTGGAAATATAAAAGCATTAATACTATTTGTGTAATGTGTATACACAGTAGTTTCATCTTAAGAACATAACACCTGTATGTTAATATCTATACGTTAGTAGGTGCATCTATGTACGCTGGTAATAAATAATGACATTAACCAATTATGTACCAGTAATTTAGTGTCTTGTAACCGCAAAGGCAGTCACACAAGACTCTCCTTACAAATGTCAGTCGAAACCCCCCTCCCCCCACCTAAAGAATCCATAAATACAATATAGCAACATATGATAGTCGTGTTTAAGTTCATGTGTCCGTTGTGCACGTGTTTAACTTTGTCCAATAATAATAATGTAAGATAATACAGAGTCCAAAAAAAATGTATTAACTTTTATTCATGTAACATCATATCACTTTACAATTTCACAATTTTTGATGAAGTTGTTATTGGCCAGAGGTCAAGTGTACATTAAATTTGTTTTGGTAGAAAAAGAAATTTTAGTTCTAGGTCTAGTCAACACTTATTTGACTTTGCATCTGAACACAATGACATTTTAATTTGAGTTCTAGTTATAACTTTTGCTGATTTTGTACATTGATTTATTCTTTCTTAGTGTTTTGAACAAAGTGACATTTTCATTTTAGAACTACAATGTAACTAATGTAACAAAATGTACAGTATGCAAACAATTTCTCTTGACAAATTAAATGAAATTAGTCTGTAAACATGTCTGTATTTTAACTTGAACCGTGTGTGAAAAACAAAGCATGCAATGGAAAGTATGGAACAAGACATAAATCTTCTCTAGCGATACATATCAAACTTCGGAAAGATATGAAAAGACAATAACATAATGGTTTTCAAACTACCTTGGTATTCACAATAATTTGATAAAATAAATGTTTGACTATTATAACCAAACAAACAGTATGTAACAAATTTGTATTAACTCCACAATACCTTTTGAAGATGCTCTGGTGTTGGAAATTTGAACCACCACGTTTCCTTGTATCTACCTGACACATGTTTAGAACACAAACGTTCACATTGACATAAGCCTTTATCTATATGATATCCATTACCCAGATATTGGCATTCAAAATTGAGACAAATTCTGATCGGAATTGCAAAAAATTTTCATATTGTTTTGGTAGTTCCAACAAGGAGGAACATGTGTGGGCCACTGGACGACGTGCAAGTCCAACTACGTTGACAAATGAAACTGTGATACATTCCTCAGTGAGGAGATCGGTGCCGGTACAAAACCTCAAGAAGCGCGTTAGCAGATCCGCATCCATCTCTCTAATAAAGCGTTTTAGATGATTAGATGTAGCTGTAGCATCAGCACACATGTCCTCTGGAAATCTCAGTAGCTTGATCACACGTCTTGGATTCGGTGCCAAGTTCTCATAAAGAGACTGTAGGTTTTCTGGCAGACGCATCTTCTTTAAAAGTGGGCTCCAACAGTCGATGACAAACATGGCGGCTTGAATTAATTCTTTATGGGCCATTTCGCGTACTATCCGTTCCATGTTGGCCTGTCTTGGGACCCGCTTGAGCTCATGCTGTGTGAAAATGTCATACAGTTCAGCCTGATCTACCGAACTTACATCTTTTAGTGCTGCCTTTAGTATGTCTGCATCACTTTGGGGAATGTATTTCATGAACGCGTCTAGGATGTCTTCCTCCAATTTCCCATATATGCAATATTGCATAAATGCTGGTGAAATATGAAGAGGAAAATACTTAACAGCTTTCCAACCAAATGTGATTATTCTTCCTACCGCTGTCCATTCCATTTCCCCGAAGTCATGCCTAAGACATGGTACTTTATGTGTGTTTCCTAGTGTACATTCTGTATAAAATGAATTCCAGAACTCTGTCAATACATCTCTTGTGACGCCACCGGCATCTTCTGCTGCCTCCATTTCACCGTTAGGCATGATCAGTTGGGGCTTGATGATTTTGTTCAATGGATCCTCTATTGCCTTGAAAGCTTCAATCAGTTCCTTCATGACCTGACCTCTGTGCAATGTTACATGTATCGGTGTTACGTCTATCTCGTTTCCGCTGTCTACGTTTGTGAATGTGTCTTTATTTTCATTTGCCGCGGTTTCGTAGTTATTTTCGTCATCAATATCAAAGTTGGTATCGATACCAGCAATCTGCATGGCTTCTGATATCATGTCTGTCGATGATGACGTAAGTTGTGCATTTACTGGTCGTCGTTGTGGAATATGCAGCTCTGGGAGATCATCTGCTTCCGGTTCTTCATCTGGCATGTGAATCAAGTTATCATTATCCCTTACAGTTTTGATAGAGGCAAGATAAAATCTCAAAACTGGCATCTTTGTACTTTTATACATATCACCAATCGTTGTACCTTCGTCCATACTTCGGTCTTGGTAATCCCAAACGTCGAAATCAAATTCATGTTCCCTTCCGTGTTGAGAAACACCATTTGGGAAAAAAAGCTTCTTACCCTCCTCAAGCAATGTTTGTTTATTTGTTTCTTTACGAAGTGTCAGTCTCCTTGTTCCTCCTCCCTTTTTACTCCTTACTTGGAAACTTTTCCCATCTGTCTTGTGAATCCAGCCAATCTCCAATTTTCGTGTATCCTTTTCTGCATTTCGGTTTCCGAAACGTCTGTTTGATTCCCTCATGTCTTCTCTTTCTTCTTGTGTTACATTATTCGTCCCTTTTTGATTCCGTCTTCCTTCTATCTTTTCCCGGAGTACTTTCAGTAGACTAGAACGCTTTCCACCTGTTTTCGTCGAAGTTTGATCTCTTAAATATTTTCGGACTCTCAGTCTTTCACCATGTAAAGGGATGTATTTCGATAGCTCCTCATCCGTCATAAGCGATATCAGATCTGGTCCAATCTGCAAAATTATTGAGAAAATTATGTCAAACTATGTCTGTGAAGCACTATAGGCCTAATAAGTTTACAGTATCAAAATAGTGTAAAGTTAAGTAAGATATATTTATAGAGTTTTAGATGTCATTCTGTCATCTGTACTCTTGTTGTTTCACAACATGTATTTTTGTCAGCCAATATTGATGAAACTGTCTTTAAATGTTTCAATGTTAAGTTTAGAATTAATTTCAATATGACCGTCATCAATACCATCTTTAAAATTGATAGAACTGATCAGATAGATACATTAGCTAATTAGATCATTTTGGTATCATTGTTTTCCGGAATCAGTCCGGTTTTTTGCTTGCAATTTAGCTTCCGGTTTACATCTATCGAACATTTATAAAATGTTCGTCTAAGTGTTTTCAGTTTAGAGTTGTGTATGACTGAGACTATATAGGTAATATCTTCTATTTCTTTTCCATGTTTTTATGTTCGGTTCATTGTTCTAATTGGGTTATTTGACAGGTCGTTGATGTTCAGTTTTGTTGATGACAACGATGTAGTAAGTAATATACAGTAACAGTTATATATAGACCTACATATACTGTAGGTCTATGTCACGATCAGTTGCAACGACTCCTGGTGTTACGCTGTTGTTTAGACTGCAAGATGATTGTTGGTTATAATTAACACAACAAAACATTTATAAGAGGAAAGTAAGGGGACTCTAGACATGGAAAAGAGCAACTTCTTTGTCACAGATACTTGGGGTAAGAAACTATATATTGTACTATATATACATGTACACATGTACACTCGGAGTGTACTTTGTGTAACCTTTATAATTAGTCTATAGCCTCGTATTACTATATAAAATGTAGAAGGTGCCTAGCTTCTAGGTATGACTACCACCACCGTCTGAAGATATCGCGATTTTCCATTTTTTTATAGTAATTCGAGGCTATATAGTATATATATACAATATATAATTTCTTACCCCAAGTACCTGTGCTCCTTTGTTACGTGATATGGTGTATACGTTATCTCATTATAGTAAAAAAAACTTGTACTAATTTGTGAAGTAAAAAAATCAATCAATTAAAGGCATCTCCACAATATCCAACAATGATTGAATATGAGTGACCATGTATATTATAAAAGTTATTAAAACAGTTATAAATGTAAAAAAAAAATAGAATCTCTTGAGAGGGAAATATATATAAGGAAAGCTTGTAAACAATGATCAAACAGCATTTTTAAGAGGGCAATTGTATTTGCGAAAACAATAGGCTTCAAGCATTGTCTGTGATACTATACTGAAGAAAATTACCTTATTAGAATGATTCCTATGATTGACTTTGAAAAACAATTTTGATTTGAATTCATGGAAATTTATAGACTAAACTCTTCTATTTTTTGTGAGTTTTTTTAGGAAAGATTGAAAACACAAATTAAAACACTCCATGATGTTGTTTATTCTGCAATGAAGTAGGGAGGGAATTCTCTTGTGTTTCATTCAATGTCAAACATGGTTGTCGCAAAGGAGACCCAGTACCACCCACATGTTTCATATCATATACTGAAATATGAACAATCGAGTAAACAATAACAATATAACAGGCATAAATATTAATACAGTATATGCCTTTCTTATGCTTTATTCTCAGTATCACAAGTGTATGCAGATTATACTCTGAGAGATCAGAAAAACCTTTGCAGGAATCAGTAAGTGAAATTATTTGCCCACATCAGGTTAAAAGGTTTACAATAAGTTAGGGATAAATTTGCACTTATTCGGATAGATTTTGCATATATTGTATACCTATAGGCCTTAGGGCTTTTGGTAAATAAAGAACTTGGACTTGAACTTAAAATACCTTAATTATGTGTAACAGAATGCAAAATGAATTGAATTCAAATCACTGCCTCTGCTAGGGATTGAACCCAGAACCTCTTGGCTTACTAGTCATATGCTCAACAATCAAGCTAAAGAGAAGATCTCTCTAGCTATATTGTGGCTATAAGCATTTACCAGGGTTACACACACTTTTGCAAAACATGAATTGAACTTAAAATCAAATCAAAGTTTATAACAGAATATAATAATCAGTATCACCATTCTGTCACTGCTTTATTTCACTTTCAAACCTTAACATTAATTTCCTTAATAAGATAAATACTATAGTCTATTGCACATAAATTTCTATAGGATAGCAAAACACACAAAGTGATAGAAAAGTAATAAAATATTACTTTCAAAGTGGTTGGAAAATGGTCAACACTAATGCTTAATCGATGATCTTAAAAGAGATTATTTTCTATGTTAGTTGTTGAAATTTACATAAGAGCTTGTTTTGATTTGATGTTTTTAAATCTTTGAAAAAAATAATTGTTGAATTTGGATTTACTGAACGACAGACAACTCTCTATTTTGAACTGACAAGGAATTTACACAGAAAACTTTCTTCACTTGGAATGCCTTGTCAACACTTTCAAAATAAGTCCATGCACAGATAATAAGAATTATAAAATGTTTACTTACATAACTTCTTTAAAACATAACTGTTTTTTTTTTCAATTATAGGTGAGAGGAATTAAACATTTATAAATGCAGATTTTTTTGGTTTCACTCACTGTGATTCTATATGGACAATTTTTTTTCTATCAAAGTTTATAGCTAAAATTGGAAAGAACTTTGCAATATTTTGACAATAAATTCACTACTGCAATATTTTGACAATAAATTCACTACTTTTTAAGGCAAATACCACACATGATGTTGTCCATACACAACTAAGTTAAAGTTTATAATTATATAAAACTGTTGTCAAAATTGATAAAAATACAGCTTAGGTATTTGATGTGTGGTTTCTTTGTGACAAGACCTTTCTATTATTGACTGACCTTTGACCTACTTTTGAAAAAATATTTCTAAATTTCAACTCACTCGGTCACCTATGTTCTCTTCCGACGTTAAATCTTGTTCGAGTCTGGAACTGTAACTTGCATATTTTAGAAATACATGTATATCAAAAAGTTTAAGATTTGCTGCATAGCCTAGAAATATTATAAGCTCTTTAAATTCCTTTCAATATTATTAAAAAAAACACAGTTTTTTGGTTACGGGTCACTTAGATATATAAGGCTGCAGCAAATTAAACATTGATACAATGTAAAGAAATCGACATCATCATAAAACACAACATTTACAAAACTACATGTCTTCACACCTTGCTAAATATTATGGTCACATGTCTCTCTGAACTGTATGTCCATATCTGTTTGTTGTCTGTGCAACTTTGTCTGTGAGTCTGTCTTTGTGACCAGCCTGTTTGTCTGTCTGGCAGTCTTTGTGTTTGTTGTTGCTATTGTCTATATTTTACCTGTAATTATCTGTTTCTTAATCAATAAAAAATACACATGGGTAGTTTTAATTTTGTTTTGATATTAAAATGACGTATTAGATATGGGACACACACACTATATGTATAGAATAATGAGTGTTGGATGTATATTGTGTACAACATGTATGGCATGAATGTTCTGTAGAGATATTTTGTGTGTGTGAACTGTTTTACATGGATGCTCCAGACAGGATGTATGGTGTGTGAAAGTTTGTAATATTAAGAATGAGTATTCTGTGAGAGAAATACTTAGTACAAAGTATTTTGATGTCTGCCAAATACTGCTGTTTGTATCTTAACAAGAGCTGTTGGAGAACAGCATAGAATTGAATATATATAATAAATAATTGCTTTTGGACCTATTTCTTCAGGATTTTGATAATTATCCTAATAAGAGTTGTCTACCTTGAAAATTTGGGCCCCTATAAATTTTCTAATGGAGCATTTTCACATTTTTTTTTTTTTTTAGTTTCACTCTAAGAAGGGATAGTGTAACTCAAGATGGACTCTTTAAGCAAATATCAGCACCCTAGTACAATCATAAAGTGATGTGTTAATAACTTTCAACATTTGCACAAAATTAAAAAAAAATCTGGGTTTTTCTCCCCCAAAAAATATCTTTTAGTTTATCTCCGGCAGGGGATAGTTTAACTCCAGAGGGACTCTATGCCAATTATCAGCATCCAATTATAAAATGATGTATTAATACCTTTCAACACTTTCACCAAAAACTTTTTTTCAGAGAAAAAAACAAAATTTCCAAGTCCAAATAATTTCACAAATCTTGTTTTTTTTCCCAAAAAATCTTTTAATTTAACTCCAACAGGGGATAGTTTAACCCCAACAGGGACCATATTACCATTAATTACTATGCCTTTCAACACTTGCACCAAAAACTTAACATTTGAAAAACCAACGCCGACGCCGGAGTGAGAACATAAGCTCTCGCTCTTCTTCGAAGAGACGAGCTGAAAATGACTGTCTTGAACAGGTTCAAAATTAAATAGACACTTTTCAAAACCAAGGGAAACCTATAAAGGCTATATCAGAAGTTTAAGAAGATACTGAGACCACGTACGAAGGGCGATTTGACAAGCCCCCTCGGATCACAGCTTGATATTATAAAAATATCGGGCTGTTTATAACATTACTTGGACACAACCATTATCATATCACAGCGACATGAAACTTAGCCAAAATTGCCCGATGATGCATCTTTACGGATATATTGGAAATCCATTGCAGTTAACATTATTTTTTTTCCAAATAAGTTAATTGATATATTACATGTAAGGTTTATACTAGGAAGCTTGGTTTTTGACATTTTGGAAAACGGTCACTTTCAGATAGAAAATGACTGAGCACTTGACAGCTTGATCAGCCTCAAATTCTTAAGGATGGACCACGGACGAAGGGCGATTTGCCTAGAACGAACGGTTAGATTCTATGTAACTAATGATACCTTGTTGATGTTGAAGTCGCCAAATGTGACGAAAGCAGTCGGAGAACACTGCAACTTTTCTCATGCGATATGCGTATTAACAAATTCGTTAGCTCATGTGGGTTCAGTCATTTTGTTCAGCATGCTATAAAACATCTCTTGGTCTGATGTGATCTAAAATTTTGGTCTGGTCGCATGTTTTTGTCTGGCACGTAGTACAATACTACATTCTGGTATTTTGTTCACAATATTTTTTTCTTGCTTTGGCTTACATTACATTGTAATATGAAGACAATTGTTGAGCTAATTTAACAATTTTACCCCTCAGCTCCTGTCCTTTACATTATCTAACTTTCATCTCAAAGCTATAATCCCTACCAAATTTTAATTGCTTTCAATTGAAAATGAACGAAATAAACCAAAAAGAACGATTTTTTTCTGTTTAACTTAATGGATTTACATCTCCTTTTATGAGCGAACGGAAAGTCAAAGGTAATGAAATTGATAATTTTTGATATAGCACCGATTTCCATCTACATTCAGAACTTGCGTTTTAAGAAAATTGTTGATTTGAAGCTTATATTACCACTCTGGTTCTGTCGAATCAACGACCATGGACAACTCTAGCAAACTTTTATTCAAAATGAATATAGATTACTGCCGGGCGCAGAACAAACATATTGTGTGACACCTATGTTTTCTTGAGCTGTATATCTTTTGGTCATCATTTGAGTCATCTTTGTAAAGGACAATAACATAAGGTATCTTCATATCTGTGTTACATCTGAATTCATTGTTGTAATTTGCATCATAACTCAATTCTGATTCAGTTACTGGACTACATAAAGTAACAAATGTGACCGACCATGCATATCTATTCTCTTTACAGAAAACTCGTTCTCCTGAAAATATCTAAGTAAGACGCCTGACTGCAATAAATAAATTCATTAAACAATTAATAATTCATGCGTACAAATCCAAAAACATACCTTTTCTTTCTTCATTCCCTCCTTGATATCTTCCGAGGACACCCTTGCCAGAAATAGCCAAAAATCTTCGTTTTCCATCTCCATAGTCAGAATATGGTACAATGTATTCGGAACTTATTTCAGCGTCTTATATAACCTGCTTCGCGTTATTACGCGAAAGTTTCGCGATATAACGCGTTAGTTTCGCGTAATTACGCGAAAGTTTCGCGATATAACGCGTTAGTTTCGCGTTATTACGCGATAGTTTCGCGTAATAACGCGAAAGTTTCGCGATATAACGCGTTAGTTTCGCGTAATTACGCGAAAGTTTCGCGATATAACGCGTTAGTTTCGCGTAATTACGCGAAAGTTTCGCGATATAACGCGTTAGTTTCGCGTTATTACGCGAAAGTTTCGCGATATAACGCGTTAGTTTCGCGTAATAACGCGAATTTTTTTTTATTTTGTTCTACGAAAATGGTCCCAACCGGCTTTCGTACAAAATATCTCTGGATTCTGAAAAAAAAAAAATCTTACATGTAATAAAATGCATTTCTATTTTAATAATTTCCACTTTTAAAAATCAATAATACTTTGATTTGAATTGCAATAATATATAATTTTCATGTACTGTAACTTAAATATTGAATATATACCACTTTAATATTGAGAATTAATTAAAAACAATTTTATTGTATGGAATGATAATATAATACTGAATTAAATAATTCGAGACTTTATCAATGAGCTTAAGTTACAGTGACTTAACGATTTTTTTAACACGGCAAGTGACTTTGCTGTGTATTCATCAATACCGCAATGAAAATGATATTTTGAACTTATACCAATCGGAAATATTAAATGTTATCAGTGACATCTGAATTTGTTTTTGTTGTATGTATACTTAACGGTCTCCGTTGTGTGTGGTGTAGTCGATACGAATGTCCAGACAACTCCTATGTGTTTTACGGTTGGATATCAAAGTCTCTGTTCCGACAGTGTTTTAATACCTTCATGACACGGCAGAAAACTCGGACATGCAAATCGTAATTCTAACTCGAAATAGATAAAAATGATGGGAAAAGGAACCAAAAGATTTGAATGGCGACCTTTAAAATAGTATGATTAATTTTTCTATTGTTTGTACGCAGAATGCGGCTTTCTGATTGGTTCAGGTTGTTTTTTCATTTAAGCATTGATGTCATTTTTTTTAGTTTCATCGGGGTATGAAACAAATTTTGTTTGCAAACTTCTGTAAGAATCAGCGGATTCTTACAGAAGTTTACAAACAAAATTTGTTTCATACCCCGATGAAACTAAAAAAAATTGACATCAACGCTTATAATTTAGTTTTGAAAATGATTTTCTAATTTAAAACATGTTTTCTGTACAATTTCACTGGTTTTAAATGGGATTATTTTTCTCAAATCAATACGCAACCTCAATTGTCGTATTGTGACGTCACATTTTTCGCGCCATTCTCGGAATTTCTTTCATAGAAGAATGAAAAGAATTTTTCGACCAATCACATTTGAGTATTTACCATGAAAACAAAGAAAATTAATTATACAACAATGAAAAAAATTCCGAGTATGGCGCGAAAAATGTGACGTCACAACACGACAATTGACGTTGCGTATTGATTTGAGAAAATAATTCCATATAAAACCAGTAAAAGTGTACATAAAACATGTTTTAAATTAGAAAATATTTTCAACAATCAATTATAAGCGTTGATGTCAATTGTTTTTTTTTTAGTTTCATAGGGGTATGAAAAAGAATTTGTTTGCAAACTTCTGTAAGAATCCGCCGCGGATTAAAACAGTTTTGTTCTGTATCAGGGTAAATGGGTAATAGAAGGGAAACAACTCCTATTGTATTATTGTATATTTTTGTTTGTGGAACTCTCCAGAAAGGAGAGAGGAAAGGAGATGACTAGAAATAAAATGAAGGAAGACATTGTTTTCGTTGCCTGCCATCATTCATAACCTCAACCCACACATAGCGAGTCCCCAAATTCTGACAGGTATACGACAGTTTGCAAACAAATCTTTTTTCATACCCCGATGAAACTAAAAAAACATTGACGTCAATGCTTAAACAAAAGAAAAATATGCTCCAGGAGGGTAAAGTCTTTTCTGTTACATCGACCACACTCAAACTTCATGAATATCTAGGTCAGATCAAGATTATGTCATGCTAGCTACCATCACTGAATAGTCACATGATAGTTAGTCGTTGTACCAGTCCTATTGTGGGGATCGCACATGGATATAAATTATCTATCTACTTTGATTGGGTAGCTAGCGTTATTTACACGCAATAATTGGATAACTGCTGTCTGTGACGTCACCATTCGTGGAGGAATATTGGGGAAATTATTTTCAAACAAAATGTGATTGATTAATCCTATCATACAGGATTGTCGGACATTGTTCCGCTGTGGTACGCAAGGTGGCGCTGTTGTTTTAATGTCTGAAATCAGTAAAATCGGAGAGACATGCATCTGAAAGAAACACTCTGAAGGCTCGCCCATTTAACATCACAAATTCTTAGTATAACTACGCGAGATTCAACATACCCATTAATGTCAAATTTTAGTACAACTGCTAACTGATAAATAGTGCTGTTGACATCCCTCTTTTTGGGAAGCTAATATTTGTATCAAATGAGAATTTGGTTGGTGACAACGGAACCACTAGGAACATCAACAAACATCAAACACGTCTGGCTAAAATAGAAAATGAGCTATTGAGCTGACTATACGGCTTAGCTGTAAGCTGTCACTGCTGGTAACGTTGTAAGATCGAGGCATAACGTTCAAATGTAAGAGGTTAATAGTGAACAGTCTGCAGTGTATGGTGTTCCGTTAGGCCCGAATTTCCAATATCACTTCTTCGCTTCTTCAACCTATACGCGAATGGGCGAAAATACAAAGGCGAAGGAGCGAAAACACTATAACGAAGAAGCGAAGCTTGGAAAACAGGATAGCGAAGGAGCGAAGATCGAAAGAGCGAATGAGAGAAGTTGCGAAAACACAATGGCGAAGGAGTGAAAACACGACTTCGAAGGAGCGAAGATCGAAAGAGCGAAGGAGCAAATTTGCGAAAACACGATGGCGAAGAAGCGAAAATACAATGGCGAAGGAGCGAAAACACGATGGCGATGGAGCGAAGATCGAAAGAGCGAAAGAGCGAAAGAGCGAAGTTGCGAAAACACAATGGCGAAGGAGCGAAAACACGACTGCGAAGGAGCGAAGATCGAAAGAGCGAAGGAGCGAAGTTGCGAAAACACGATGGCGAAGGAGCGAAAATCGAAAGAGCGAAACAGCGAAGGAGCGAAGTTGCGAAAACACGATGGCGAAGGAGCGAAAACACGATAGTGAAGGAGCGAAAACACGATGGCGAAGAAGCGAAATTGCAAAAACACGATGGCGAACGAGCGAAAACACGATGACGAATGAGCAAAAACACGCATGCTCAGTCAGTCGACGTGCTATCAATGCCAAACGCTGACGAGAAAATGAAGTTGAATTGACCAAAGATTAACCACAATGAGAGAAATGAACCCATCGAAAACAGAAAAAAGAGACCAAGATGATTCAGATCGCAAAAATGTGAAAGCTTTCGGAACTAATTAAAATCAAGTTTTTCTATCAAATAGAAATGTCCTTGTTTTCATGTTCGGCAGGGTATATACGATTGACAAGGTATACATGTATAAAGTTTTGTTATCTAAAGACAACATATCGTTGATATATCTTCAGAAGATCTGAATGGTCATAAAAACATAACACAAAAATTGTCGACCAGATATTCAATCATTCCCAAGATTTCTAGCAGTATTTCTTTTAAAACTAAGTCGAATGACAAACTACGAGCCAGTAATACAAAACAGTAATACCACACAGTAATATCACACAGTAAAACCACACGGTACTACACTACCACACAGTAATACCACACAGTTATACCACACAGTTATACCACACAGTAATACCACACAGTAATACCCCACAGTAATACCACACAGTAATACCCCACAGTAATACCACACAGTAATACCGCAAAGTAATACCACACAGTAATACCATACAGTGATACCACACAGTAATACCACACAGTGATACCACACAGTAATACCACACAGTAATACAACACAGTAATACCACACAGTAATACCACACAGTGATACCACACAGTAATACCACACAGTAATACCACACAATGATACCACACAGTAATACAACACAGTAATACAACACAGTAATACAACACAGGAATACCACAAAGTAATACCACACAGAAATACCAAACAGTTATACCAAACAGTAAAACCGCAAAGTAATACCACACAGTAATACCATACAGTGATACCACAAAGTAATATCACACAGTGATACCACGCAGTAATACCACACAGTAATACCACACAATGATACCACACAGTAATACAACACAGTAATACAAGACAGGAATACCACAAAGTAATACCACACAGTAATACCACACAGTTATACCAAACAGTAAAACCACACATTAAAACCACACAGTAATACCACAGGGTAACACCACACAGCAAAACCACACATAAATACCACACAGTAATACGTCACAGTAATACCACACAGTGATACCACACAGTAAAACCACACATTAATACCACACAGTAATACCACACAGTAAAACCACACATTAATACCACATAGTAATACCACACAGTAAAACCACACATTAATACCACACAGTAATACCACACAGTAATACCACACAGTAATACGTCACAGTAATACCACACAGTAGTACCACACAGTAATACCACATTGTAATACCACATAGTAATACCACACAGTAATACACACAGTAATACCACACAGTAATACCACACACTAATACGTCACAGTAATACCGTACAATGATACCCCACAGTAATACCACACAGTAATACCACACAGTAATACCAAACAGTTATACCAGACAGTAATACCACACAGTAATACCACACAGTAATACAACACAGTAATACCACACAGTAATACCACACAGTAATACCACACAGTAATACAACACAGTAATACAACACAGTAATACAACACAGTAATACCACACAGTAATACCCACACAGTAATACCACATAGTAAAACATCACAGTTATACCACACAGCAATACCACACAGCAATACCACACAGTAATACCACACAGTTAAGTCCACAAACATGTGCTTGAACGTCGATCGCCTTTCTGGAAAAACAAATCTTCCTTAACAAGAAACGAAGGCAATCCTCAAGTTTGAAATGAGAAATGGTAGTGAATAGAGAGGGCAAATCAAACGTTTTGACGAAAGAAGCGTTTTAAGGGAGTATAAATGTTCTAGACTAACCAAAAGCTCTCTGGAATTTTTCAAAATCTGTAATTCCAACACCAAGGTAAACAGTATTACAATAAGACTGCAGTTCCAACTTAATTTAACATATATAGAAAATAAGCGAGTAGTTTTGTCTGAATTAGATACAGATTTGTTTGATTTAGATACAGATTTGTTTGATTTAGATACAGATTTGTTTGATTTGGATACAGATTTGTTTGATTTAGATACAGATTTGTTTGATTTGGATACAGATTTGTTTGATTTAGATACAGATTTGTTTTATTTAGATACAGATTTGTTTGATTTAGATACAGATTTGTTTGATTTAGATACAGATTTGCTTGATTTAGATACAGATTTGTTTGATTTAGATACAGATTTGCTTGATTTAGATACAGATTTGTTTGATTTAGATATAGATTTGTTTGATTTAGATACAGATCTGTTTGATTTGGATACAGATTTGTTTGATTTAGATACAGATTTGTTTGATTTGGATACAGATTTGTTTGACTTGGATATAGATTTCAATAAACGTTATACATTGTTCATATTCTGATGAATTTTATGAATCAAATATATACGAGTTACATTGCACATCCGTTTCCTTACCATCAGCGTTATTGAAAAATAATTTGCAAATGTTTTGTCTTTTTAAAATTAGAAAATAAAGCATTCAAAATGATATAAACTATAACATCATATCGCAGAACTGAATTATTTTGGACATCCATGACCCGTAGTTAACGTCTTCTACAGTTTCCGATATGTAGACTAGAGAACAATGCTTTTGTTATTTAATTGTCTTTTTAATTGATAAAAATTAATTATTTGTCGTATAATTAAAAAGAAATCATTTCCTTTCTGTATACATACCTGGAATCATTGATCACAATCATATAAAGAGGTATGGCGCATATTGGCCTGTTTCGACCTAACGGTGACCGTTTTCAAAATGGAAAAAATAAATGTTAAAAACTGAGTTTTTGAATACAAACCTTAAATCTATAACATATAAATATTCTTATTTGCGAGAAATATGTTTGTTCATTATAAAAGATAGTTCATTAAATGACCGTAAAGTTGCATTATCGGGCTATTTGCAACTTTCGAGGGGGATTTTCCTGCATTTATATCATTTTTTGACATAGAGCGCATCAGAAGACCAACTTTAACAATGGCTAATTGTATTCTATGTACCAAAAGACAACTAAAATCCTATTCTTAAAAAGTGGTCCTCCGATGCGCTGGTGTCGAAAAATTGAAAAAACGTAGTTGATAAAATATTTTAATTTAGCATTAACTAGACTGACTATAATTGACGACATAAACTTCACATTTTCATAAGTCCGCATAGCTCATAATGGTAGAACCGCCGATTAGCGACCCAAAAGTTTTGAGTTCGAATCACCAAGATGTATCTTTTTCATATTTTGTTATGTTTCTTAATACAATTTCATTTTTCTTGATCGTAATTGAAAGATATTTGCAACATTGAATGCATATTTAACATAAAATATTGTTGAGATAGAAAATTTTCCCTTGGATAAAAAAAAAAGTAAAATCATAACCGATTTACCCCGTATCATTCAAAGTAAAATGTAAATAAACTGCAGCGCCGACAACAAGTATACATGGATAGGTAGTGTAAAATTCATATTTAACATGTCAATTTAACTTTATTTCACATGGTATTTATTGACTACATACGATGCAATTTGTTCACAACGCACAGCGTGCCAATGGACCATGACGATCTATTTTGGTAGTGTGGGAATCACTAGGGTCACGTGATATTTTACCTGTATTTTTAGCCCAGACTATCGCTGTGCGTGGCTAGGTCAGGATAAGCGGGAAACGACCATACCTCTTTTTCAAGGAACGAAAGATTCTATTAAATCTTTTTCCTAGCAACCGCCGGATAATCCTGTGATGTAAGTGAGAGAAACAGATGATCTGCGGACCAAACTACAAACCTATCATGCCCTGTGAAAATGTATAGAAATCGAGTTTTAATTAAAATAAAACAAGCAAAACCCGATCAATGAGTAAATCTCTAAATATCCAAAGAAGTCTTAAGATGTGTGGGAAATGTCAAAGCTTTCTTATCATTGTGAAAGAACAGGATGAAAACATTCCTGCCGAACGCCCCGAGAGGAATCGAACACGGGTCTGTGGCCTGCTAAACCACGGCTCTAGCTCCTGGGGCAAAGAAGCGTGCTCCGACAGCAGCATCCGGAACTCCTCGGGAAAATCTACGTTACCTTCGGATGTGAGTGTGTGGATTTTCGCAGATATTATGGAAGTGCGGTCCAGGCGAAGTACGGTACTGTAAATTGTTAAACAATAAAGTACAACCATGTAACCCATTGGATATACTTTCACAACTATATTTCGAATGTTAAAATACCAGAAAACGCCTTATATTCACTTTAAGCAGAAGTAATAGACTGTTCGCGTTGACAATGTAAACAAAGATGGCGGCCATTTAGCTTTACATAAATAAGACGTTTCATTTAGTGTAAAAGCCTGTGTTAGAGACTGTATCTGATGGGCACGGTATCGTTGCAATTATTGTTTTCTTTACAGCACTTTTAAATTTGTCTCTAGATGCTGGTATTTAAAGCACCTCGGTTCATTCTGACCGATAGTTTAACGTTTGTCATGCAGGCCTCCTTAAATTCATAAAAATACTCACTTTGCAGAAATATTTCTCACAAATCAACACTTTATTTTGGGTCTCACAATTGACGAACATTCCACAAGATTCATGTTATTTAACACTATGTACAAGTCACACTGACCCGGTCCCTCAACTGAGTGACAGAGACCGTATTTAACACTATGTACAAGTCACACTGACCCTGTCCCTCACCTGAGTGACAGAGACTGTATTTAACACTATGTACAAGTCACACCGACCCGGTCCCTCAGCTGAGTGACAGAGACCGTATTTAACACTATGCACAAGTCACACCGACCCGGTCCCTCAGATGAGTGACAGAGACCGTATTTAACACTATGTACAAGTCACACCGACCCGGTACACCAAGAAAATGTTAGCTATGCGCTGTCGTTCTGAAACGAGTTATCTCCCTTAGTACGCTTTATGGATTTTCACTGATGCTCTTACACAGGAGGAAAACCAAAAAATAAATATGCTGTGTCTTCGGTTCCTGGTAAATAGTTGACATTTTTTCTGTGAATGTCCCTGTGTCAAAATGTTTGATAAGAATTCTTACAAAAAATGTAAAGTTGCATCATGATAATGTAATTGTTGTGATGTTTTTCTTTTAATTTAGATTTGATGTTTGGAAACGAAATTGTTTGTAATGAGAATGAGCATTTGACAACATTTGTGTTGATAAACATTGTAAATGAAAATGAAAAAAAAAAAAAAGTGATAAAATAAAATCTAACTGTTCTGATGTTTATAACGTAATTGTAATGATGTTTATAATGTAATTGTACTGATGTTTATAATATAACTGTTCTGATGTTTATAATGTAATGTACTGATGTTTATAATGTAATGTACTGATGTTTATAATGTAATGTACTCATGTTTATAATAAAATTGTACTCATGTTTATAATGTAATTGTACTCATGTTTATAATGTAATTGTACTGATGTTTATAATGTAATTGTACTGATGTTTATAATGTAATTGTACTGATGTTTATAATGTAATTGTACTGATGTTTATAATGTAATGTACTGATGTTTATAATGTAATGTACTAATGTTTATAATGTAAGGTACTGATGTTTATAATGTAATTGTACTGATGTTTATAATATAACTGTTCTGATGTTTATAATGTAATGTACTGATGTTTATAATGTAATTATACTGATGTTTATAATGTAATGTACTGATGTTTATAATGTAATGTACTGATGTTTATAATGTAATGTACTAATGTTTATAATGTAAGGTACTGATGTTTATAATGTAATTGTACTGATGTTTATAATGTAATGTACTGATGTTTATAATGTAATGTACTGATGTTTATAATGTAATTGTACTGATGTTTATAATATAACTGTTCTGATGTTTATAATGTAATGTACTGATGTTTATAATGTAATTATACTGATGTTTATAATGTAATGTACTGATGTTTATAATGTAATTATACTGATGTTTATAATAAAATTGTACTCATGTTTATAATATAATTGTACTCATGTTTATAATGTAATTATACTGATGTTTATAATGTAATTGTACTGATGTTTATAATGTAATTGTACTGATGTTTATAATGTAATTGTACTGATGTTTATAATGTAATTATACTAATGTTTATAATGTAATTATACTGATGTATATGATGTAATTATACTGATGTTTATAATGTAATGTACTGATGTTTATAATATAACTGTTCTGATGTTTATAATGTAAGGTACTGATGTTTAAAATGTAATTGCACTGATGTTTATAATGTAATTGTACTGATGTTTATGATGTAAATATACTTATGTTTATAATGTAATGTACTGATGTTTAAAATGTAATTGTACTGATGTTTCAAATGTAATTGTACTGATGTTTATAATGTAAATATACTGTTGTTAATAATGTAATTGTACTGATGTTTATAATGCAATTATACTGATGTTTATAAAAATGTAATTATACTGATGTTGATAATGTAATGTACTGATGTTTATAATGTAATGGTACTGATGTTTATAATGTAATGTACTGATGTTTATAATGTAATGTACTGATGTTTATAATGTAATTGTACTGATGTTTATAATGTAATGTACTGATGTTTATAATGTAATTATACTGATGTTGATGATGTAATGTACTGATGTTTATAATGTAATGTACTGATGTTTATAATGTTATTATACTGATGTTGATGATGTAATTGTACTGATGTTTATAATGTAATTGTACTGATGTTTATAATATAACTGTTCTGATGTTTATAATGTAATGTACTGATGTTTATAATGTAATTATACTGATGTTTATAATGTAATTATATTCATGTTTATTTTATAATATAATTGTACTCATGTTTATAATGTAATGTACTGATGTTTATAATGTAATTGTACTCAATGACATGTTTATAATCTAACTGTTCTGATGTTTATAATGTAATGTACTCATGTTGATAATGTGATTGTACTGTTGTTTATAATGTAATTGTATTGATGTTGATAATGTAATTGTACTGATGTTTATAATGTAATCATACTGTTGTTTATAATGTGATTATACTGATGTTTATAATGTAATTATACTGATGTTTATAATGTAATTATACTGATGTTTATAATGTAATTATACTGATGTATATTATGTAATGTACTGATGTTTATGATGTAATTGTACTGATGTTCATGATGTAATTGTACTGATGTTGATAATGTAATTGTACTGATGTTTGTAATGTAATTGTACTGATGTTGATGATGTAATTGTACTGATGTTTATAATGTAATTGTACTGATGTTGATAATGTAATTATACTGATGTTGATGATGTAATGTACTGATGTTTATAATGTAATGTACTGATGTTTATAATGTAATTATACTGATGTTTATAATGTAAGTAACTGATGTTTATAATGTAATTGTACTGATGTTTATAATATAACTGTTCTGATGTGTATAATGTAATGTACTGATGTTTATAATGTAATTATACTGATGTTTATAATGTAATGTACTGATGTTTATAATGTAATTGTACTGATATTTATAATGTAAGGTACTGATGTTTATAATGTAATTGTACTGATGTTGATAATATAACTGTTCTGATGTTTATAATGTAATGTACTGATGTTTATAATGTAATTGTACTGATGTTTATAATGTAATTGTACTGATGTTGATAATGTAATGTACTGATGTTTATAATGTAATTGTACTGATGTTTATAATGTAAGGTACTGATGTTGATAATGTAATTATACTGATGTTTATAATGTAATGTACTGATGTTTATAATGTAATTGTACTGATATTTATAATGTAAGGTACTGATGTTTATAATGTAATTATACTGATGTTTATAATGTAATTGTACTGATGTTTATAATATAATTTTACTGATGTTTATGATGGAATTGTCTGTGTTATTATATTACAAAGACTATTGTAATAAATTATTTGTGTTATTATATTACAAAAACTGTTGTAAAAAGTATTTGTGTTGTCTTATTACAAAGATTTCGATACTACAAATTACATTGATTTTGTGATCATGATTATGAGTATAAGGTCCTCGCGCTACTCCAGGTTTGACATGTAAGTTTCATTTCGCTCTTGGCATCCCTAGAAAATATCATTACTTAATTGATGGCATCTCTGATGACGTCATTTAATTTGGGATGCTGATGGATTCCTTTTGAAAATCACTGAGGAGAACAACATCAAAGTCAGCCAATTCAACGGTAGGACGACCACGTGACTACTCTCGTTGCCATGTTATACAATTGATATATATTGTTTGACCTCTTGCTACACACTTAAGTGTGTCAGAGAGAAATTAAAAAAAAATCTTGAATCTTGAGTCTTTACTGTTCGTCAGAGGATAGAACAAATGATAGATGTACTATTTCGGTTTACCGCAAGATGGCGACGAATTTCCCAGGTGTGCGGGATGCGAAAGTGAACGTAGCCTCTGGATTATCGAGGATGATCAAGTCAAATATTTTATTTACATCTCACCAGTACATACATTTTACATACAACCAGAAATAAAATACATGTTTGTCAACATTTAATTACATAAAAAAAACTATTTTGATGGAGTTTAGTCATTATAATTAGTGACCAAGTGTACTAATTATGAATATAAAAGAAAGAAAAAAAAATTCTGTGTAAAATTTCAATGCGGGGTTTGACACTATATTTTGGTTATACCTTGTCATTCAAAACGGTCGTCAACTTATGAGATGCACTCAAGTTCATAAATAAAGGATAGATTTCAGACGCTTTAACAAATAATTCTCGCCCTTAATTCTTGTATAGTTCACAATGTAATAGACAGTGTTTTTCATCTTCAATCACCGTTAAACAATTTAAACATAAGTGTTCCTCTACAAGACGACCTTTGTATCTACCGTTTCTAATATAAACGAAGCAAGTCCAAACCCGTTTGGCCATAGCACCACTATGCTTTGTTGAGTTTTTTTTTTTTTTTATTAAATCTTGTTAAATCGCTTTACGTATCTCATCAACACTAATGTCAGCTTTAAACAATTCGGAGCCACTTCCCTTTAAAAAAAATTAATATGTTCATTGAGATCACCATTTGTCACAGGATTTAAGATCTTCACGAACATCGTTCTTCCGTTTATACAAGTCTTCATTTTCATTACTAGAAACTGTACCGTCTTCATGCAAAATTTCCATAGTTTTACATCTCTTTTTTCCTACGCCAACCTTCCCAGTTCTTTCCAGAACCCACTGGAATTATGTTATCGAGATGACCCCAGGGGTACAGAGAGAGAAAGTGAACGTATAGCTCATTGGCTATCGAGGATGACCCCAGGGGTACAGAGAGAGAAAGTCAACGTAACTCTTGGGCTATCGAGGATGACCCCAGGGGTACAGAGAGAGAGAAAGTGAACGTATAGCTCATGGGCTATCGATGATGACCCCAGGGGTATAGATAGAGAAAGTCAACGTAACTCTTTGGCTATCGAGGATGACCCCAGGGGTACAGAGAGAGAAAGTGAACGTATAGCTCATGGGCTATCGAGATGACCCCAGGGGTACAGAGAGAGAAAGTGAACGTATAGCTCATGGGCTATCGAGGATGACCCCAGGGGTACAGAGAGAGAATGTGAACGTAGCTCTTGGGCTGTCGAGGGTAAGCAGCGCGTGACATTTAATTGTCTTTTTTCCACTTCTTCCTAGAATTTTGACAAAAGCAGTTAAATTAATGTAATGAAGACGGAGAATACATATTTATCAACATTAAGGATAGTTCTGACAATGTGATAGAATGTAATGTAATCTGCATCAATCAACATTATCTAAAATTTAAAAATTAAGCGGAGTTGAACAGTGACAGTGACAGATATCAATACTCTTTAGGATACAGTATGTATCACTTCGTAAATTGATGTTTCCCTTCTATGAATTATATCTACATGTCTCAAATATGTCGTGAATTGAAAAAAAAAAAACACCACATAGCCAAACTATCTAAACTCGATATAACACTGTGTCACCTAGCCAAACTATCTAATCTCGATCTAGCACTGTGTCACCTAGCCAAAAAACATTAAAAGAACAGGGCACATGTTGTTCATCAATTTGGATAAACTTTGCATTGTATTAATTGATTGATATAATCACATGGCCACAAATATTCATAACATCTATCAGAGATATACCTTTCTGACCATAAATATTCATAACATCTTTTTTTGTACCTGTCTGACTACAATTATTCATAACATCTATCAGAGATTTACCTGTCGATTGACGACCGCCATTGAAATTCCACAACACATCGACAAAGTGAATTAAATAGTGTTCTACGGTACATCACATCACAGGCCACAAACATAAGATTTGTGTATGCTGACAATTAACACGTAATTAATGTATGTAAATCAATTATTGTTCTTTGAATGCAGACATGACCTAATGATAATTGAATTCACTGACATTTCAGTATAATGATAATGTATGTAAATTGATAATTAAAAATTTTAAAAATTAGAACTATTGTTTAAAACATATACATGTATACCAAACTCATAAATGTCAACTCATAATTCTATGAGACAATATTGCCCGGTTGAGTCTAATTAATGAGTTAGACATTATTGTCCTGTTGAATCTGATTGATGAATCAGACAATATTGTCCGGTTGAGTCTAATTAATGAATCAGACAATATTGTCCTGTTTATGCTAATTGATGAATCAGACATTTTAAAATGTCCTGTTGAGTCTAATTCATGAATCAGACAATATTGTCCTGTTGAGTCTAATTGATGAATCAGACAATATTGTCCGGTTAAGTCTAATTAATGAATCAGACAATATTGTCCTGTTTATTCTAATTGATGAGTCAGACAGTATTGCCCGCCTAATTGATAAGTTAGACATTTATATTATTATCATTGAACCCAAGACAGTCAAATTTGGTTAAAGCATATGTCATTCTAACGACCAAAGTGTAGAAAGTTCATTTCCATTGACCCACAGATCGTTAAACAGAAAAAAAAAAACACAAATTCAATTGATGCATATAGCTAGTTTCTTGTGATTTGATTTCACACGTTCCCGGCAAGATGACAGATAAGTTTGAGCGAGAAGGAATCAACAGCACTGCATCATCGTAAATCAGTGGAACTCCTCAATATTATCACTCGACAGTTGACAGTATGTGTGCATGAATTAAGTCGCTAAACGATAGTAAGTATTTTTGTTTACATACCACATCTAAAAATAGCATAATAACGAAACCGTAATTCTAACTCTACCTCGACAAAACGAGAGAAAAACAACAACAGAGAATATCGACATAATAATGAAACTGTAATTCTATTTTTGTATCGACAAAACGAGGCAAAAAACAACAGAGAATATCGGCATAATTACGAAACTGTAATTCTAACTAAAAATCGACAAAACGAGAGAAAAAAACAATGGAGAATATAGACATAATAACGAAACTGTAATTCTAACTAATAAAATCGACAAAACGAGAGAAAAACAACAGAGAATACCGACATAATAACGAAACCGTAATTGTTATTGTAAATCAACAACACGAGGGCAAAGTACGAACAGATATATGGATTTGCATTGACACCCTGGGCGTCGTGATGTGTAATCTTGAACAGTCGGCATGATCTAGGCGCCGTCATGAGTAATCTTGAACAGTCGGTATGATATGGGCGTCGTCATGTGTGATCTTGAACAGTCGGTATGATCTAGGCGCCGTCATGTGTGATCTTGAACAGTCGGCATGGTATGGTCTAGGCGCTATCATGAGTAATCTTGAACAGTCGGTATGATCTAGGCGCCGTCATGAGTAATCTTGAACAGTCGGCATGGTATGGTCTAGGCGCTATCATGAGTAATCTTGAACAGTCGGCATGATATGGGCGTCGTCATGTGTGATCTTGAACAGTCGGTATGATCTAGGCGCCGTCATGTGTAATCTTGAACAGTCGGCATGATCTAGGCGCCGTCATGTGTAATCTTGAACAGTCGGCATGGTATGGTCTAGGCGCTATCATGAGTAATCTTGAACAGTCGGTATGGTCTAGGCGCCGTCTTGAATGATCTTCAGCAGTCGGCATAATCATGTCACGATACAATGTCACATTTAATCACGTTTTATCACGTTTTATCACGTTAAGTCACGTTTAATCACGTTTTATCATGTTTTATCACGTTTTATCACGTTTAGTCACGTTTAATCACGCTCTGTTTCGTCCTTTCGGGTTCATATCTTGCTGAAATCCATTGTCAGGATTTGAGCAAGATCATTTCGTTTAAACTTCTCATTTGACGCAGAGAAATCAATCACGGTTAATTTGCTATCGTCTAACCTGCGTCGAATTGTCGGTACTTTTAATTCCCGATGACGGTACCGTCATAAATATTACCAAACCTCGTAGGTAGCTGAGTCATATCGTTTTCATATCGCAGAGAGCTGGATAATTATCTCTTTTTATTTTACAGAACAAGGAAGGCATTGAGTGTTCAATGATTATTATGCTTTAGCAGTACTAAGTCGTTGGGGCTGTCTGTTATAGGCCGTAATTAACCTGAATCTACCTAACGATTTATCACGCTGTCGAAAGTTTAATTGTCCAAATTGATCACTTACTTCGACCCCGACTCAACAATAGCATGGTGATTTATTCAGGAAAAAATACTATGATAAACACAAAGAAAAACTACACACATGCATACCAGTTGCGTTCAGACGAAATTTGTAATTTAAAAAAAATATTACAGTAAACCTTTTAAAACCAAAAGGGTTTCACGAAATTTAAAGCATTGATATTATATCTTAATTAAGTTGATCATCCTAAAGCATTTCACGGAATTCACGTGAGCAGCCATAACCCGTGACGTCATTTCTAAGCCTGACATAGTAATTCACACCTGTTGCTTGATTGGGTCAATCACAAAATTGTCGGAATCAAAGCTGTAAAACTTCCGCGACGATTTTACAGGAAAGGAAAACACGGGCGGATATAGGTAAATTATACCATGCCTGAACATTGATCGGAAATCTGACGGCATTTAAACCATTTTTGATTATATATAACGCATTAAAGGTAAGATTTAAAATCTTTCTTTCACCTAATCAATCTGTAAAACTGTAATGTTGTATACCTAATTACTGACAGGTCGTGTTAATATGTTGTATACCATACTTACTGACAGGTCGTGTTAATATGTTGTATACCATACTTACTGACAGGTCGTGTTAATATGTTGTATACCATACTTACTGACAGGTCGTGTTAATATGTTGTATACCATACTTACTGACAGGTCGTGTTAATATGTTGTATACCATACTTACTGACAGGTCGTGTTAATATGTTGTATACCATACTTACTGACAGGTCGTGTTAATATGTTGTATACCATACTTACTGACAGGTCGTGTTAATGTATACCATACTTACTGACAGGTCGTGTTAATATGTTGTATACCATACTTACTGACAGATCGTGTTAATATGTTGTATATCATACTTACTGACAGGTCGTGTTAATATGTTCTATACCATACTTACTGACATGTCGTGTTAATATGTTGTATATCATACTTACTGACAGGTCGTGTTAATATGTTCTATACCATACTTACTGACATGTCGTGTTAATATGTTATATACCATACTTACTGACAGGTCGTGTTAATATGTTGTATACCATACTTACTGACGGGTCGTGTTAATATGTTGTATACCATACTTACTGACGGGTCGTGTTAATATGTTGTATACCATACTTACTGACAGGTCGTGTTAATATGTTGTATACCATACTTACTGACAGGTCGTGTTAATATGTTGTATACCATACTTACTGACAGGTCGTGTTAATGTATACCGTACTTACTGACAGGTCGTGTTAATATGTTGTATACCATACTTACTGACAGGTCGTGTTAATATGTTGTATACCATACTTACTGACAGATCGTGTTAATATGTTGTATATCATACTTACTGACAGGTCGTGTTAATATGTTCTATACCATACTTACTGACATGTCGTGTTAATATGTTATATACCATACTTACTGACAGGTCGTGTTAATATGTTGTATACCATACTTACTGACGGGTCGTGTTAATATGTTGTATACCATACTTACTGACGGGTCGTGTTAATATGTTGTATACCATACTTACTGACAGGTCGTGTTAATATGTTGTATACCATACTTACTGACAGGTCGTGTTAATATGTTGTATACCATACTTACTGACAGGTCGTGTTAATGTATACCATACTTACTGACAGGTCGTGTTAATATGTTGTATACCATACTTACTGACAGGTCGTGTTAATATGTTGTATACCATACTTACTGACAGGTCGTGTTAATATGTTGTATACCGTACTTACTGACAGGTCGTGTTAATATGTTGTATACCATACTTACTGACAGGTCGTGTTAATGTATACCATACTTACTGACAGGTCGTGTTAATGTATACCATACTTACTGACAGGTCGTGTTAATGTATACCATACTTACTGACAGGTCGTGTTAATGTATACCATACTTACTGACAGGTCGTGTTAATGTATACCATACTTACTGACAGGTCGTGTTAATATGTTGTATACCATACTTACTGACAGGTCGTGTTAATATGTTGTATACCATACTTACTGACAGGTCGTGTTAATATGTTGTATACCATACTTACTGACAGGTCGTGTTAATATGTTGTATACCATACTTACTGACAGGTCGTGTTAATATGTTGTATACCATACTTACTGACAGGTCGTGTTAATATGTTGTATACCATACTTACTGACAGGTCGTGTTAATATGTTGTATACCATACTTACTGACAGGTCGTGTTAATATGTCGTATACCATACTTACTGACGGGTCGTGTTAATATGTTGTATACCATACTTACTGACAGGTCGTGTTAATATGTTGTATACCATACTTACTGACAGGTCGTGTTAATATGTTGTATACCATACTTACTGACAGGTCGTGTTAATATGTTGTATACCATACTTACTGACAGGTCGTGTTAATATGTTATATACCGTACTTACTGACAGGTCGTGTTAATATGTTATATACCATACTTACTGACAGGTCGTGTTAATATGTTGTATACCATACTTACTGACAGGTCGTGTTAATATGTTGTATATCATACTTACTGACAGGTCGTGTTAATATGTTGTATACCATACTTACTGACAGGTCGTGTTAATGTACATGTATACCATACTTACTGACAGGTCGTGTTAATATGTTGTATACCGTACTTACTGACAGGTCGTGTTAATATGTTGTATACCATACTTACTGACAGGTCGTGTTAATATGTTGTATACCGTACTTACTGACAGGTCGTGTTAATATGTTGTATACCATACTTACTGACAGGTCGTGTTAATATGTTGTATTTGTACTTACTGACAGGTCGTGTTAATATGTTGTATACCATACTTACTGACAGGTCGTGTTAATATGTTGTATACCATACTTACTGACAGGTCGTGTTAATATGTTGTATACCATACTTACTGACAGGTCGTGTTAATATGTTGTATACCGTACTTACTGACAGGTCGTGTTAATATGTTGTATACCATACTTACTGACAGGTCGTGTTAATATGTTGTATACCATACTTACTGACAGGTCGTGTTAATATGTTGTATACCATACTTACTGACAGGTCGTGTTAATATGTTGTATACCGTACTTACTGACAGGTCGTGTTAATATGTTGTATACCATACTTACTGACAGGTCGTGTTAATATGTTGTATACCGTACTTACTGACAGGTCGTGTTAATATGTTGTATACCATACTTACTGACAGGTCGTGTTAATATGTTGTATACCATACTTACTGACAGGTCGTGTTAATATGTTGTATACCATACTTACTGACAGGTCGTGTTAATATGTTGTATACCGTACTTACTGACAGGTCGTGTTAATATGTTGTATACCATACTTACTGACAGGTCGTGTTAATATGTTGTATACCGTACTTACTGACAGGTCGTGTTAATATGTTGTATACCATACTTACTGACAGGTCGTGTTAATATGTTGTATACCATACTTACTGACGGGTCGTGTTAATATGTTGTATACCATACTTACTGACAGGTCGTGTTAATATGTTGTATACCGTACTTACTGACGGGTCGTGTTAATATGTTGTATACCGTACTTACTGACAGGTCGTGTTAATATGTTGTATTTGTACTTACTGACAGGTCGTGTTAATATGTTGTATACCATACTTACTGACAGGTCGTGTTAATATGTTGTATACCGTACTTACTGACAGGTCGTGTTAATATGTTGTATACCATACTTACTGACAGGTCGTGTTAATATGTTGTATACCATACTTACTGACAGGTCGTGTTAATATGTTGTATACCATACTTACTGACAGGTCGTGTTAATATGTTGTATACCATACATACTGACAGGTCGTGTTAATATGTTGTATACCATACTTACTGACAGGTCGTGTTAATATGTTGTATATCATACATACTGACATGTCGTGTTAATATGTTGTATACCATACTTACTGACAGATCGTGTTAATATGTTGTATATCATACTTACTGACAGGTCGTGTTAATATGTTGTATACCATACTTACTGACAGGTCGTGTTAATATGTTGTATACCGTACTTACTGACAGGTCGTGTTAATATGTTGTATACCACACTTACTGACGGGTCGTGTTAATATGTTGTATACCATACTTACTGACAGGTCGTGTTAATATGTTGTATACCATACTTACTGACAGGTCGTGTTAATATGTTGTATACCATACTTACTGACAGGTCGTGTTAATATGTTGTATACCATACTTACTGACAGGTCGTGTTAATATGTTGTATACAGTACTTACTGACAGGTCGTGTTAATATGTTGTATACCATACTTACTGACAGGTCGTGTTAATATGTTGTATACCGTACTTACTGACAGGTCGTGTTAATATGTTGTATATCATACTTACTGACAGGTCGTGTTAATATGTTGTATACCATACTTACTGACAGGTCGTGTTAATATGTTGTATACCATACTTACTGACAGGTCGTGTTAATATGTTGTATTTGTACTCACTGACAGGTCGTGTTAATATGTTGTATACCATACTTACTGACAGGTCGTGTTAATATGTTGTATACCATACTTACTGACAGGTCGTGTTAATATGTTGTATACCATACTTACTGACGGGTCGTGTTAATATGTTGTATACCATACTTACTGACAGGTCGTGTTAATGTATACCGTACTTACTGACAGGTCGTGTTAATATGTTGTATACCATACTTACTGACAGGTCGTGTTAATATGTTGTATACCATACTTACTGACAGGTCGTGTTAATATGTTGTATATCATACTTACTGACAGGTCGTGTTAATATGTTGTATACCATACTTACTGACAGGTCGTGTTAATGTATACCATACTTACTGACAGGTCGTGTTAATATGTTGTATACCATACTTACTGACAGGTCGTGTTAATATGTTGTATATCATACTTACTGACAGGTCGTGTTAATATGTTGTATACCGTACTTACTGACAGGTCGTGTTAATATGTTGTATACCATACTTACTGACATGTCGTGTTAATATGTTGTATATCATACTTACTGACAGGTCGTGTTAATATGTTGTATACCATACTTACTGACAGGTCGTGTTAATATGTTGTATACCATACTTACTGACAGGTCGTGTTAATATGTTGTATACCATACTTACTGACAGGTCGTGTTAATATGTTGTATACCGTACTTACTGACAGGTCGTGTTAATATGTTGTATACCATACTTACTGACAGGTCGTGTTAATGTATACCATACTTACTGACAGGTCGTGTTAATGTATACCATACTTACTGACAGATCGTGTTAATATGTTGTATACCATACTTACTGACAGGTCGTGTTAATATGTTGTATACCGTACTTACTGACAGGTCGTGTTAATGTATACCATACTTACTGACAGGTCGTGTTAATGTATACCATACTTACTGACAGATCGTGTTAATATGTTGTATACCATACTTACTGACAGGTCGTGTTAATATGTTGTATACCATACTTACTGACAGGTCGTGTTAATGTGTTGTATACCGTACTTACTGACAGGTCGTGTTAATATGTTGTATACCATACTTACTGACAGGTCGTGTTAATATGTTGTATACCATACTTACTGACAGGTCGTGTTAATATGTTGTATACCGTACTTACTGACAGGTCGTGTTAATGTATACCATACTTACTGACAGGTCGTGTTAATGTATATCATACTTACTGACAGGTCGTGTTAATATGTTGTATACCGTACTTACTGACAGGTCGTGTTGATATGTTGTATATCATACTTACTGACAGGTCGTGTTAATATGTTGTATACAGTACTTACTGACAGGTCGTGTTAATATGTTGTATACCATACTTACTGACAGGTCGTGTTGATATGTTGTATACCATACTTACTGACAGGTCGTGTTAATATGTTGTATACCATACTTACTGACAGGTCGTGTTAATATGTTGTATACCATACTTACTGACAGGTCGTGTTAATATGTTGTATATCATACTTACTGACAGGTCGTGTTAATATGTTGTATACCATACTTACTGACAGGTCGTGTTAATATGTTGTATACCATACTTACTGACAGGTCGTGTTAATATGTTGTATACCATACTTACTGACAGGTCGTGTTAATGTATACCATACTTACTGACGGGTCGTGTTAATATGTTGTATACCATACTTACTGACAGGTCGTGTTAATGTATATCATACTTACTGACGGGTCGTGTTAATATGTTGTATACCATACTTACTGACAGGTCGTGTTAATGTATACCATACTTACTGACAGGTCGTGTTAATATGTTGTATACCATACTTACTGACAGGTCGTGTTAATATGTTGTATACCGTACTTACTGACAGGTCGTGTTAATATGTTGTATACCATACTTACTGACAGGTCGTGTTAATATGTTGTACACCATACTTACTGACAGGTCGTGTTAATATGTTGTATATCATACTTACTGACAGGTCGTGTTAATATGTTGTATACCGTACTTACTGACAGGTCGTGTTAATATGTTGTATACCATACTTACTGACAGGTCGTGTTAATACCTTGTATACCATACTTACTGACAGGTCGTGTTAATATGTTGTATTTGTACTTACTGACAGGTCATGTTAATATGTTGTATATCATACTTACTGACAGGTCGTGTTAATATGTTGTATACCATACTTACTGACAGGTCGTGTTAATATGTTGTATACCATACTTACTGACAGGTCGTGTTAATATGTTGTATACCATACTTACTGACAGGTCGTGTTAATGTATACCATACTTACTGACAGATCTGACAAAACTCATTGATGTTTAATACACAGACTACACTCATTGATGTTTGTCACACAGACTACACTCATTGATGTTTGATACACAGACTACACTCATTGATGTTTGTCACACAGACTACACTCATTGATGTTTGATACATAGACTACACTCATTGATGTTTGTCACACAGACTACACTCATTGATGTTTGATACACAGACTACACTCATTGATGTTTGTCACACAGACTACACTCATTGATGTTTGATACACAGACTACACTCATTGATGTTTGTCACACAGACTACACTCATTGATGTTTGTCACACAGACTACACTCATTGATGTTTAATACACAGACTACACTCATTGATGTTTGTCACACAGACTACACTCATTGATGTTTGTCACACAGACTACACTCATTGATGTTTGTCACATAGACTACACTCATTGATGTTTGTCACACAGACTACACTCATTGATGTTTGATACACAGACTACACTCATTGATGTTTGTCACTCAGACTACACTCATTGATGTTTGTCACACAGACTTCACTTATTGATGTTTGATACACAGACTACACTCATTGATGTTTGTCACTCAGACTACACTCATTGATGTTTGTCACACAGACTTCACTTATTGATGTTTGATACATAGACTACACTCATTGATGTTTGATACACAGACTACACTCATTGATGTTTGATACACAGACTACACTCATTGATGTTTGTCACATAGACTACACTCATTGATGTTTGTCACACAGACTACACTCATTGATGTTTGATACACAGACTACACTCATTGATGTTTGTCACACAGACTACACTCATTGATGTTTGTCACACAGACTACACTCATTGATGTTTGATACACAGACTACACTCATTGATGTTTGATACACAGACTACACTCATTGATGTTTGATACACAGACTACACTCATTGATGTTTGATACACAGACTACACTCATTGATGTTTGTCACACAGACTACACTCATTGATGTTTGTCACACAGACTACACTCATTGATGTTTGTCACACAGACTACACTCATTGATGTTTGTCACACAGACTACACTCATTGATGTTTGTCACATAGACTACACTCATTGATGTTTGATACACAGACTACACTCATTGATGTTTGATACAGACTACACTCATTGATGTTTGTCACATAGACTACAGTCATTGATGTTTGATACACAGACTACACTCATTGATGTTTGATACACAGACTACACTCATTGATGTTTGTCATACAGACTACACTCATTGATGTTTGTAACACAGACTACACTCATTGATGTTTGTCACACAGACTACACTCATTGATGTTTGATACACAGACTACACTCATTGATGTTTGTCACATAGACTACACTCATTGATGTTTGTCACACAGACTACACTCATTGATGTTTGATACACAGACTACACTCATTGATGTTTGTCACACAGACTACACTCATTGATGTTTGTCACACAGAATACAATCATTGATGTTTGATACACAGACTACAGTCATTGATGTTTGTCACACAGACTACACTCATTGATGTTTGTCACACAGACTACACTCATTGATGTTTAATACACAGACTACACTCATTGATGTTTGTCACACAGACTACACTCATTGATGTTTGTCACACAGACTACACTCATTAATGTTTGTCACATAGACTACACTCATTGATGTTTGTCACACAGACTACACTCATTAATGTTTGTCACACAGACTACACTCATTGATGTTTGTCACACAGACTACACTCATTAATGTTTGTCACATAGACTACACTCATTGATGTTTGTCACACAGACTACACTCATTGATGTTTGTCACACAGACTACACTCATTGATGTTTGTCACATACACTACACTCATTGATGTTTGTCACATACACTACACTCATTGATGTTTGATACATACACTACACTCATTGATGTTTGTAACACAGACTACACTCATTGATGTTTGTCACACAGACTACACTCATTGATGTTTGTCACATAGACTACACTCATTGATGTTTGATACACAGACTACACTCATTGATGTTTGATACAGAGACTACACTCATTGATGTTTGATATCTAGACTACACTCATTGATGTTTGATACACAGACTACACTCATTGATGTTTGTCACACAGACTACACTCATTGATGTTTGTCACACAGACTACACTCATTGATGTTTGTCACATAGACTACACTCATTGATGTTTGTCACACAGACTACACTCATTGATGTTTGTCACATAGACTACACTCATTGATGTTTGATACACAGACTACACTCATTGATGTTTGTCACACAGACTACACTCATTGATGTTTGGTACATAGACTACAGTCATTGATGTTTGATACACAGACTACACTCATTGATGTTTGATACACAGACTACACTCATTGATGTTTGATACACAGACTACACTCATTGATGTTTGTCACACAGACTACACTCATTGATGTTTGTCACACAGACTACAATCATTGATGTTTGATACACAGACTACAGTCATTGATGTTTGTCACACAGACTACACTCATTGATGTTTGATACACAGACTACACTCATTGATGTTTGTCACACAGACTTCACTTATTGATGTTTGATACACAGACTACACTCATTGATGTTTGATACACAGACTACACTCATTGATGTTTGATACACAGACTACACTCATTGATGTTTGTCACACAGACTACACTCATTGATGTTTGTCACACAGACTACACTCATTGATGTTTGTCACACAGACTACAGTCATTGATGTTTGTCACACAGACTACACTCATTGATGTTTGTCACACAGACTACAGTCATTGATGTTTGATACACAGACTACACTCATTGATGTTTGTCACATAGACTACACTCATTGATGTTTGTCACACAGACTACACTCATTGATGTTTGGTACATAGACTACACTCATTGATGTTTGTCACATACACTACACTCATTGATGTTTGTCACACAGACTACACTCATTGATGTTTGTCACATACACTACACTCATTGATGTTTGTCACACAGACTACACTCATTGATGTTTGATACACAGACTACAGTCATTGATGTTTGTCACATACACTACACTCATTGATGTTTGTCACATAGACTACACTCATTGATGTTTGTCACACAGACTACACTCATTGATGTTTGTCACACAGACTACACTCATTGATGTTTGTCACAGACTACACTCATTGATGTTTGATACACAGACTACACTAATTGATGTTTGTAACACAGACTACACTCATTGATGTTTGTCACACAGACTACACTCATTGATGTTTGTCACATAGACTACACTCATTGATGTTTGTCACACAGACTACACTCATTGATGTTTGTCACACAGACTACACTCATTGATGTTTGTCACACAGACTACACTCATTGATGTTTGTCACATAGACTACACTCATTGATGTTTGTCACACAGACTACACTCATTGATGTTTGATACACAGACTACACTCATTGATGTTTGTCACACAGACTACACTCATTGATGTTTGTCACATAGACTACACTCATTGATGTTTGTCACACAGACTTCACTTATTGATGTTTGATACATAGACTACACTCATTGATGTTTGATACACAGACTACACTCATTGATGTTTGTCACATAGACTACACTCATTGATGTTTGTCACACAGACTTCACTTATTGATGTTTGATACATAGACTACACTCATTGATGTTTGTCACACAGACTACAGTCATTGATGTTTGATACACAGACTACACTCATTGATGTTTGTCACATAGACTACACTCATTGATGTTTGTCACACAGACTACACTCATTGATGTTTGGTGCATAGACTACACTCATTGATGTTTGTCACATACACTACACTCATTGATGTTTGTCACACAGACTACACTCATTGATGTTTGTCACATACACTACACTCATTGATGTTTGTCACACAGACTACACTCATTGATGTTTGATACACAGACTACAGTCATTGATGTTTGTCACATACACTACACTCATTGATGTTTGTCACATAGACTACACTCATCGATGTTTGTAACACAGACTACACTCATTGATGTTTGGCACACATACTACACTCATTGATGTTTGACACACAGACTTCACTTATTGATGTTTGATACACAGACTACACTCATTGATGTTTGATACACAGACTACACTCATTGATGTTTGATACACAGACTACACTCATTGATGTTTGTCACATAGACTACACTCATTGATGTTTGTCACATAGACTACACTCATTGATGTTTGTCACACAGACTACACTCATTGATGTTTGTCACACAGACTACACTCATTGATGTTTGTCACACAGACTACACTCATTGATGTTTGTCACACAGACTACACTCATTGATGTTTGTCACACAGACTACACTCATTGATGTTTGTCACACAGACTACACTCATTGATGTTTGTCACACAGACTACACTCATTGATGTTTGTCACACAGACTACACTCATTGATGTTTGTCACACAGACTACACTCATTGATGTTTGATACACAGACTACACTCATTGATGTTTGTCACACAGACTACACTCATTGATGTTTGTCACACAGACTACACTCATTGATGTTTGTCACACAGACTACACTCATTGATGTTTGATACACAGACTACACTCATTGATGTTTGTCACACAGACTACACTCATTGATGTTTGATACATAGACTACACTCATTGATGTTTGATACACAGACTACACTCATTGATGTTTGTCACACAGACTACACTCATTAATGTTTGTCACACAGACTACACTCATTGATGTTTGTCACACAGACTACACTCATTGATGTTTGTCACACAGACTACACTCATTGATGTTTGATACACAGACTACACTCATTGATGTTTGTCACAGACTACACTCATTGATGTTTGATACACAGACTACACTAATTGATGTTTGTAACACAGACTACACTCATTGATGTTTGTCACACAGACTACACTCATTGATGTTTGTCACATAGACTACACTCATTGATGTTTGTCACACAGACTACACTCATTGATGTTTGTCACACAGACTACACTCATTGATGTTTGTCACACAGACTACACTCATTGATGTTTGATACACAGACTACACTCATTGATGTTTGTCACACAGACTACACTCATTGATGTTTGTCACACAGACTACACTCATTGATGTTTGTCACACAGACTACACTCATTGATGTTTGTAACACAGACTACACTCATTGATGTTTGTCACATAGACTACACTCATTGATGTTTGTCACACAGACTACACTCATTGATGTTTGTCACATAGACTACACTCATTGATGTTTGTCACACAGACTACACTCATTGATGTTTGTCACATAGACTACACTCATTGATGTTTGTCACACAGACTACACTCATTGATGTTTGTCACACAGACTACACTCATTGATGTTTGTCACACAGACTACACTCATTGATGTTTGATACACAGACTACACTCATTGATGTTTGATACACAGACTACACTCATTGATGTTTGATACACAGACTACACTCATTGATGTTTGTCACATAGACTACACTCATTGATGTTTGTCACACAGACTACACTCATTGATGTTTGATACACAGACTACACTCATTGATGTTTGTCACACAGACTACACTCATTGATGTTTGATACACAGACTACACTCATTGATGTTTGATACCTAGACTACACTCATTGATGTTTGATACATAGACTACACTCATTGATGTTTGTCACATAGACTACACTCATTGATGTTTGTCACATAGACTACACTCATTGATGTTTGTCACACAGACTACACTCATTGATGTTTGTCACACAGACTACACTCATTGATGTTTGATACAGAGACTACACTCATTGATGTTTGATACCTAGACTACACTCATTGATGTTTGATACATAGACTACACTCATTGATGTTTGTCACACAGACTACACTCATTGATGTTTGTCACACAGACTACAGTCATTGATGTTTGTCACACAGACTACAGTCATTGATGTTTGTCACACAGACTACACTCATTGATGTTTGTCACACAGACTACACTCATTGATGTTTGTCACACAGACTACACTCATTGATGTTTGATACATAGACTACACTCATTGATGTTTGTCACACAGACTACACTCATTGATGTTTGTAACACAGACTACACTCATTGATGTTTGTCACACAGACTACACTCATTGATGTTTGATACACAGACTACACTCATTGATGTTTGTCACACAGACTACAGTCATTGATGTTTGTCACACAGACTACAGTCATTGATGTTTGTCACACAGACTACACTCATTGATGTTTGTCACACAGACTACACTCATTGATGTTTGATACACAGACTACACTCATTGATGTTTGTCACACAGACTACACTCATTGATGTTTGTCACATAGACTACACTCATTGATGTTTGATACATAGACTACAGTCATTGATGTTTGATACACAGACTACACTCATTGATGTTTGATACACAGACTACACTCATTGATGTTTGTCACACAGACTACACTCATTGATGTTTGATACACAGACTACACTCATTGATGTTTGATACACAGACTACACTCATTGATGTTTGTCACACAGACTACACTCATTGATGTTTGTCACATAGACTACACTCATTGATGTTTGATACATAGACTACACTCATTGATGTTTGTCACACAGACTACACTCATTGATGTTTGATACACAGACTACACTCATTGATGTTTGTCACACAGACTACACTCATTGATGTTTGATACACAGACTACACTCATTGATGTTTGATACATAGACTACACTCATTGATGTTTGATACACAGACTACACTCATTGATGTTTGATATCTAGACTACACTCATTGATGTTTGTCACACAGACTACACTCATTGATGTTTGTCACACAGACTACACTCATTGATGTTTGTCACACAGACTACACTCATTGATGTTTGTCACACAGACTACACTCATTGATGTTTGATACATAGACTACAGTCATTGATGTTTGATACACAGACTACACTCATTGATGTTTGATACACAGACTACACTCATTGATGTTTGATACACAGACTACACTCATTGATGTTTGATACACAGACTACACTCATTGATGTTTGTCACATAGACTACAGTCATTGATGTTTGTCACATAGACTACACTCATTGATGTTTGTCACACAGACTACACTCATTGATGTTTGATACATAGACTACACTCATTGATGTTTGTCACACAGACTACACTCATTGATGTTTGTCACACAGACTACACTCATTGATGTTTGTCACACAGACTACACTCATTGATGTTTGTCACATAGACTACACTCATTGATGTTTGTCACACAGACTACACTCATTGATGTTTGATACATAGACTACACTCATTGATGTTTGATACACAGACTACACTCATTGATGTTTGATACATAGACTACAGTCATTGATGTTTGTCACACAGACTACACTCATTGATGTTTGATACACAGACTACACTCATTGATGTTTGTCACACAGACTACACTCATTGATGTTTGATACATAGACTACACTCATTGATGTTTGATACACAGACTACACTCATTGATGTTTGTCACACAGACTTCACTTATTGATGTTTGATACACAGACTACACTCATTAATGTTTGTCACACAGACTACACTCATTGATGTTTGTCACACAGACTACACTCATTGATGTTTGATACATAGACTACACTCATTGATGTTTGTCACACAGACTACACTCATTGATGTTTGTCACACAGACTACACTCATTGATGTTTGTCACACAGACTACACTCATTGATGTTTGATACATAGACTACACTCATTGATGTTTGTCACACAGACTACACTCATTGATGTTTGTCACACAGACTACACTCATTGATGTTTGTCACACAGACTACACTCATTGATGTTTGATACATAGACTACACTCATTGATGTTTGTCACACAGACTACACTCATTGATGTTTGATACATAGACTACACTCATTGATGTTTGTCACACAGACTACACTCATTGATGTTTGATACCTAGACTACACTCATTGATGTTTGTCACACAGACTACACTCATTGATGTTTGTCACACAGACTACAGTCATTGATGTTTGATACCTAGACTACACTCATTGATGTTTGTAACACAGACTACACTCATTGATGTTTGTCACACAGACTACACTCATTGATGTTTGTCACATAGACTACACTCATTGATGTTTGATACACAGACTACACTCATTGATGTTTGATACAGACTACACTCATTGATGTTTGATACACAGACTACACTCATTGATGTTTGATACATAGACTACACTCATTGATGTTTGATACACAGACTACACTCATTGATGTTTGTCACACAGACTACACTCATTGATGTTTGTCACATAGACTACACTCATTGATGTTTGATACACAGACTACACTCATTGATGTTTGATACAGACTACACTCATTGATGTTTGTCACACAGACTACACTCATTGATGTTTGTCACACAGACTACAATCATTGATGTTTGTCACATAGACTACACTCATTGATGTTTGATACACAGACTACACTCATTGATGTTTGTCACACAGACTACACTCATTGATGTTTGTCACACAGACTACACTCATTGATGTTTGTCACTCAGACTACACTCATTGATGTTTGTCACACAGACTACACTCATTGATGTTTGTCACACAGACTACACTCATTGATGTTTGTCACACAGACTACACTCATTGATGTTTGTCACACAGACTACACTCATTGATGTTTGTCACAGACTACAATCATTGATGTTTGTCACATAGACTACACTCATTGATGTTTGATACACAGACTACAGTCATTGATGTTTGTCACACAGACTACACTCATTGATGTTTGTCACACAGACTACACTCATTGATGTTTGATACACAGACTACAGTCATTGATGTTTGTCACACAGACTACACTCATTGATGTTTGTCACACAGACTACACTCATTGATGTTTGATACATAGTTGTACAATAATTGCTATTTAACATGTTTTTGTAGTGTTCTTCTGATGATATATATATCAATTTTTTTTGTAGATTTGTTTCAGAAATGGATATGTCACTAGCCTCTATTGTTCAATTGTTGATACTATTGTTATGTTCCGAACAAATTACCGGTCAGAACTCGTTACTGCAGCAGCTATTACAAACACTACGCTCGGGTGTACCAACAGCTCAGGTAAGTTCACACCAGACTTGTGAACCGACCGCTCAGGTAAATTAACATCAGACACATGGCCGACAGCTTAGGTAAAATCACACCAGACTTGTGAACCGACAGCTTAGATAAGTTTACTTCAGACTTGTGAACTGACCGCTCAGGTAGGTTCACACCAGACATGTGAACCGACCGCTCAGGTAAGTTCACTTCAGACTTGTGAACTGACAGCTCAGGTAAGTTCAGTTCAGACTTGTGAACTGACAGCTCAGGTAAGTTCACAACAGACATGTGAGCCGACCGCTAAGGTAAATTAACATCAGACACATGGCCGACAGCTTAGGTAAAATCACACCAGACTTGTGAACCGACAGCCCAGGTAAGTTCACATCAGACATGTGAATTGACAGCTCAGGTAAGTTCACACCAGACATGTGAACCGACCGCTCAGGTAAGTTCACTTCAGACTTGTGAACTGACCGCTCAGGTAAGTTCACTTCAGACTTGTGAACTGACCGCTCAGGTAAGTTCACACGAGACATGTGAACCGACCGCTTAGGTAAGTTCACACCAGACATGTGAACCGACCGCTCAGGTAAGTTCACTTCAGACTTGTGAACTGACAGCTCAGGTAAGTTCACACCAGACATGTGAACCGACCGCTCAGGTAAGTTCACATCAGACATATGGACCGACAGCTTAGGTAAGTTCAACCCATTCTTATGAACCGACCGCTTAGGTAATGTCAAACCAGACTTGTGAACCGACAGCTCAGGTAAGTTCACACTAGACATGTGAACCGACGACTCAGGTAAGTTCACATCAGACATATGAATCGACCGCTCAGGTAAGTTCACACTAGACATGTAAACTGACCGCTCAGGTAAGTTCACTTCAAACATGTGAACAGACCGCTCAGGTAAGTTCACACCAGAGATATGAACCAAAAGCTTTGCTAAGCTTACATCAGACAGGTTCTGTACAAAACTACCAAAACGTACCGCTTATCCATATTATTCAAAAGCGAAATCCCCATCGTAATTTTCCTGTTAGTTTACTATCCCATTACAGCCTGGTATTCATCTCATTTGTTGTCATGTGCCTATACAATCTTTTTGATGAACTTTGCAAAAAATACGGCAATCTTAAAACTTCTGTTTATCAAAAAAAAACTTATACTTTAAGTCACCCTAGACAATACGGTTGGGTTTTTTTTTGGTTGCTTAGTTACCCGCATCAGATCGTGGGCTGTTCAAATCAAATCACCCGTCGTCTGTCGACCGTCAATAAACCCCCTTTGTTAACGCTATTTCTCAGAAAGTTCTTTATTGACATTTAACAAAATCCCAGCTAGCTTTTTCTTGATCTGATTTCGTACATGTTAGATTTTCAGACTGATTTTAAAACAAAATGGCCGACAAGCAGACATTTTGAATTTTGGCAATTGAAATTTGTTACGGTTATTTCTCAGAAAGTACTTAATTGATCTTTCCAAAATTTCATGTGAAGGTTTCCCTTGGTCACTAGTTGTACCTTTTAAACGGTGATACTGTTTGGAAATCAAAATTGTCGACCAGCATCTTTGTCACCACATAATTTATGATAACGACACAATTTATAAAGAAAATTTAGAAGTTATTTTAAAGAGATAAATTGGCACCAGATGCAAAGATAATCTTTCCTTCGTACATGTTTCAACCTAATTTATTTAAAAATAAATTATTTATTATATATAATGACATTTGAAAAGTTATTACAAATTTCGTCAAGTTGTTTGGTCATCTCAATGTAAATTGTAATAACAAATCAAAGTAATTTTATCAGGATGAATAGGCACCAGATGGAAAGATAATCTTTCCTTTGTAAATGTTTCAACCTAAATTCTATTAACAAAATGTGGTGACACAAATTATATGATCCTGACAGACGAAGATTGTATTAACATTTTAGGAGAAATTAACCAAAGAATATTTCTAATGTCACTTGTGATGACGTCATTAGTTGAACTTATTCCATATTGAGACTAAAGGAGGAGTTAAATCTAATCAGTATGATTTGTATGTCAAGGCGTTTATATGAGGAAAAGAGGAAAAAAAGATAAATCTTACATAAAACCAATAAAGAACTTCAAATGGTGGGCGCCAATATCTCTTAGTGGGTCCCTCATTTTCATTTCTAAAATGCTAATTTTGAGTTCTGATTTAAATCTTTGACCAAACTTTCTATGTCTTTTGTTCATGTAAAATATCTATTGTATTAATCGCTATACGTGGCATTGTTTTTTTTTTTTTCAAAGTCTGCGCCTTTGACGATTGACCAGGAAATACTCAATGCAGCAGGTACCACTTTGATGTGTTGATTTTTCAAAATCATTTTCTTCCGAATAAATGGTGTTGTAAGCTTTTTTTAAATTTTCTTAATTGCAATATTCCTTTCTGAAGACTTCATAGTACGGTATACGAGAAATCACATGTTAATCACGTGGTATGACAATAATATAACGTACTAGTCTACTGAGACGAATCCTGCAATAAAGTTGACTCTGTTGATCGCGTACGGACGTAGAGACAATAAAATTGAGTCTGTCGGTTGAACACATACGGACGTAGGGATAATAAAATTGATTCTGTCTGTTGGACGCGTACGGACGTAGGGACAATAAAATTGAGTATGTCTGTTGATCGCGAACGGACGTAGGGACAATTAAGTTGAGTATGTCTGTTGATCGCGTACGGACGTTTGGACAATGAAGTTGACTATGTCTGTTGAACACGTACGGACGTAGGGGCAATACAAGTGAGTCTGTCTTTTGATCGCGTACGGACGCAGGGACAACTAAGTTGATTCTGTCTGTTGATCGCGTACGATCGCAGGGACAATACAATTGAGTCTGTCTGTTGATCGTGTACGGACGTAGGGACAATAAATTGATTCTGTCTGTTGGACGCGTACGGACGTAGGGGCAATACAAGTGAGTCTCTGTTGATCGCGTACGGACGCAGGGACAATTAAGTTGATTCTCTCTGTTGATCGCGTACAATCGCAGGGACAATACAATTGAGTCTGTCTGTTGATCGCGTACGGACGTAGGGACAATAAAATTGAGTATGTCTGTTGATCGCGAACGGACGTAGGGACAATAAAATTGAGTATGTCTGTTGATCGCGAACGGACGTTGGGACAATGAAGTTGAGTCTGTCGGTTGAACACATACGGACGTAGGGATAATAAAATTGATTCTATCTGTTGGACGCGTACGGATGTATGGACAATAAAGTTGATTCTGTCTGTTGATCGCGTACGGACGTAGGGATAATACAATTGAGTCTGTCTGTTGATCGCGAACGGATGTAGGGACAATCAAATTGACTCTGTCTGTTGATTATGTACGGACGTACAAAACAATTTCTTTTTTCATTAATTTTGGTTTTATTTCAGGCGAGGAAGCATTCAACAGTGATATAAGCGACGTGACACACGGTGAATACCAATTCCAGGGAGATATAATCTTCAAATATGGCGACCTTGCAGGGGCTCTAGAACCGTAAGTATAATATAATATAGCGAACTAGTAGACTCTCTAGGACGGTACGTATTATATAATATAGCGAACTAGTAGACTCTCTAGGACGGTAGGTATTATATAATATAGCGAACTAGTAGACTCTCTAGGACGGTAAGTATTATATAATATAGTGAACTAGTAGACTCTCTAGGACAGTAGGTATTATATAATATAGTGAACTAGTAGACTCTCTAGGACGGTAGGTATTATATAATATAGTGAACTAGTAGACTCTCTAGGACTGTAAGTATTATATAATATAGTGAACTAGTAGACTCTCTAGGACGGTACGTACGAACTAGTAGACTCTCTAGGACGGTAGGTATTATATAATATAGTGAACTAGTAGACTCTCTAGGACGGTAGGTATTATATAATATAGCGAACTAGTAGACTCTCTAGGACGGTAGGTATTATATAATATAGCGAACTAGTAGACTCTCTAGGACAGTAGGTATTATATAATATAGCGAACTAGTAGACTCTCTAGGACAATATATATTATATAATATAGCGAACTAGTAGACTCTCTAGGACGGTAGGTATTATATAATATAGCGAACTAGTAGACTCTCTAGGACAGTAGGTATTATATAATATAGCGAACTAGTAGACTCTCTAGGACAGTAGGTATTATATAATATAGCGAACTAGTAGACTCTCTAGGACGGTAGGTATTATATAATATAGCGAACTAGTAGACTCTCTAGGACTGTAGGTATTATATAATATAGCCAACTAGTAGACTCCCTAGGACTGTAGGTATTATATAATATAGAGAACTAGCAGACTCTCTAGGACGGTAGGTATTATATAATATAGCTAACTAGTAGACTCTCTAGGACGGTAGGTATTATATAATATAGCGAACTAGTAGACTCTCTAGGACGGTAGGTATTATATAATATAGCGAACTAGTAGACTCTCTAGGACTGTAAGTATTATATAGTATGAAATAATAACGGTTGAAAACTAGTTTCTCAACTGAAACATTTTATTTCATTAAAATCGATTTGATATCAAAAGAAAATGAGTTTATCGAGGTCTCTGTGATATTTGACTAAAATATAGCATGCTACTGTTCATCATACACATCGTCCAATATGTTAAGAAAAATAAAGAAATTGAACAATTGGAAACTTCTTATAAGAAATCTGCGCCAGAAATCGAAGCGTGTAGACGTCAAACTAAAACGGGGAGTGAAGAACCCGGATGACATCAAATCATCCGGGCTATCAGGTTGTTTTTTTAATATTTTGTGTTTTTACCATTTGTTAAACAGTGAACAATCGGCCTTTGATGGACCCGTTAGAAAAAAGAGGAAAACCGCACAGGACACAACAAAACGATGGACGGAAAATACCGTCTTAATAGCCTTCGATTCTAATTCCGCATTCAGTAAGTTTTATAATTAACTACTATAATACACCTCCTTTATAACAAACTTCCTATAATACACCTCCTTTATAATTTACTACCTATGATACACCTCCTTTATAATTAACTACCTATGATACACCTCCTTTATAATTAACTACTATGATACACCTCCTTTATAATTAACTACTATAATACACCTTAATAATTAACTACTATGATACACCTCCTTTATAATTAACTACCTATGATACACCTCCTTTATAATTAACTACCTATGATACACCTCCTTTATAATTAACTACTATGATACACCTCCTTTATCATTAACCACCTATAATACATCTCCTTAATAATTAACTACTATGATATACCTCCTTTATAATTAACTACCTATGATACACCTCCTTTATAATTAACTACCTATGATACACCTCCTTTATAATTAACTACTATGATACACCTCCTTTATAATTAACTACTATGATACACCTCCTTTACAATTAACTAACTATACTACACCTCCTTTACAATTAACTACTATAATACACCTCCTTTATAATTAACTACCTATAATACACCTCCTTTATAATTAACTACCTATGATACACCTCCTTTATAATTAACTACCTATGATACACCTCCTTTACAATTAACTACTATGATACACCTCCTTTATAATTAACTACTATGATACACCTCCTTTATAATTAACTACCTATGATACACCTCCTTTATAATTAACTAATATAATACACCTCCTTTATAATTAACTACCTATGATACACCTCCTTTATAATTAACTACTATGATACACCTCCTTTATAATTAACTACCTATGATACACCTCCTTTATAATTAACTACCTATGATACACCTCCTTTACAATTAACTACTATGATACACCTCCTTTATAATTAACTACTATGATACACCTCCTTTATAATTAACTACCTATGATACACCTCCTTTATAATTAACTAATATAATACACCTCCTTTATAATTAACTACCTATGATACACCTCCTTTATAATTAACTACTATGATACACCTCCTTTATAATTAACTACCTATGATACACCTCCTTTATAATTAACTACCTATGATACACCTCCTTTACAATTAACTAACTATACTACACCTCCTTTATCATTAACCACCTATAATACACCTCCTTTATAATTAACTACCTATGATACACCTCCTTTATAATTAACTACCTATAATACACCTCCTTTATAATTAACTACTATGATACACCTCCTTTATAATTAACTACTATGATACACCTCCTTTATAATTAACTACCTATGATACACCTCCTTTATAATTAACTACTTATGATACACCTCCTTTATAATTACCCACTTATGAAACATCTCCTTTATAATTAACTTTTGAATTGATGATATAAGTTCTTTCTGATTTAGCGCCTACGCAGCGTCGTGAATTCCAGAATGCCATTGATCAATGGCAACAGAAAACTTGCTTGCGGTTTCGTACACCAACAATAAATGACATACATCAGGGTAAATCCTTCGTATTCGTCCAGAACGGCAAAGGGTCAGTAACTTTGGTGTTTTATAAACACACTGTGGTGTGTGATGTATCGTTATATATATACACTGTGGTGTGTGATGTACCGTTATATATACACACTGTGGTGTGTGATGTACCGTTATATATACACACTGTGGTGTGTGATGTACCGTTATATATACACACTGTGGTGTGTGATGTACCGTTATATATACACACTGTGGTGTGTGATGTATCGTTATATATACACACTGTGGTGTGTGATGTACCGTTATATATACACACTGTGGTGTGTGATGTACCGTTATATATACACACTGTGGTGTGTGATGTACCGTTATATATATACACTGTGGTGTGTGATGTACCGTTATATATACACTGTGGTGTGTGATGTACCGTTATATATACACTGTGGTGTGTGATGTACTGTTATATATACATACTGTGGTGTGTGATGTATCGTTATATATACACACTGTGGTGTGTGATGTACCGTTATATATATACACTGTGGTGTGTGATGTACCGTTATATATACACACTGTGGTGTGTGATGTACTGTTATATATACACACTGTGGTGTGTGATGTATCGTTATATATACCCACTGTGGTGTGTGATGTACCGTTATATATATATATATACTGTGGTGTGTGATGTACCGTTATATATACACTGTGGTGTGTGATGTACCGTTATATATACACACTGTGGTGTGTGATGTACTGTTATATATACACACTGTGGTGTGTGATGTACTGTTATATATACACACTGTGGTGTGATGTATCGTTATATATACACACTGTGGTGTGTGATGTACCGTTATATATACACACTATGGTGTGTGATGTACCGTTATATATACACACTGTGGTGTGTGATGTACCGTTATATATACACACTGTGGTGTGTGATGTACCGTTATATATACACTGTGGTGTGTGATGTACTGTTATATATACACACTGTGGTGTGTGATGTACCGTTATATATACACTGTGGTGTGTGATGTACCGTTATATATACACACTATGGTGTGTGATGTACCGTTATATATACACACTGTGGTGTGTGATGTACCGTTATATATACACACTGTGGTGTGTGATGTACCGTTATATATACACTGTGGTGTGTGATGTACTGTTATATATACACACTGTGGTGTGTGATGTACCTGTACCGTTATATATACACACTATGGTGTGTGATGTACTGTTATATATACACACTGTGGTGTGTGATATACCGTTATATATACACACTGTGGTGTGTGATGTACCGTTATATATACACACTATGGTGTGTGATGTACCGTTATATATACACTGTGGTGTGTGATGTACCGTTATATATACACACTGTGGTGTGTGATGTACCGTTATATATATACACTGTGGTGTGTGATGTACCGTTATATATATACACTGTGGTGTGTGATGTATCGTTATATATACACACTGTGGTTTGTGTTTGATGTTAAATTTTCTCCTTATTGTGTATTAGTGTTAAAATTGATAGATTATGCTGTTTAGTGACATTAGCATATATATGTCGCTTGTCATTTAGAATATCTGTGAACATTATAAGCAACAAAATAAATAATCTGTATAGACTAGGTATTCTGTTACTGTATACTTACGTACTTAGTTACACTTTCTACGCAGGTGCTCCTCTCCTTTGGGAATGAACCCCATGCGACAGACTGGTATCTTCCGATATCAACCTCTAACACTCGCACAACAATGCAGAACGGTAAGCTATCCGTAGTGTTCCCTACTCCCTCCCCAACGTTATCGGTAGTGTTCCCAACCCCCTCCCCAACGCTATCCGTAGTGTTCCCAACCCCGTCCTCCAACGTTATCGGTAGTGTTCCCAACCCCTCCCCAACGCTCTCCCTAGTGTTCCCAACCCCCTCCCCAACGCTATCCGTAGTGTTCCCAACCCCGTCCTCCAACGTTATCGGTAGTGTTCCCAACCCCCTCCCCAACGCTATCCGTAGTGTTCCCAACCCCTCCCCCAACGCTATCGGTAGTGTTCCCAACCCCCTCCCCAACCATATCGGTAGTGCTAAAAATCCCTCCCCAACGCTCTCCCTAGTGTTCCAAACTCCCTCTCCATCGCTATTGGTAGTGTTCCCATCCCCCTTCCCAACGTTATCGGTAGTGTTCCCATACCCCCTCCTCAACGGTATATCTAGTGTTCCCTAAGCTCAGAAGTAATTACCCCCTAGCTCATTATAACAGTTCAAACATAAATACTCCCTAAATCATGATAAAAAAGTAAATTAATTAATACTCCCTAGATCATTATATAAACTAAATAATAAATACTCCCTAGATCATTATAAAAACTAAATAATAAATACTCCCTAGATCATTATCAAAGGTAAATAATAAATACTCCCTAGATCATTACAAAAGGTAAATAATAAATACTCCCTAGATCATTATAAAAACTAAATAATAAAGACTCCCTAGATCATTATAAAAGGTAAATAATAAATACTCCCTAGATCATTATATAACAGGTAAATAATAAATACTCCCTAGATCATTATATAAACTAAATAATAAATACTCCTTAGATCATTATATAAACTAAATAATAAATACTCCCTAGATCATTATATAAACTAAATAATAAATACTCCCTAAATCATTATAACAGGTAAATAATAAAGACTCCCTAAATCATTATAAAAGGTAAATAATAAATACTCCCTAGATCATTATATAAACTAAATAATAAATACTCCCTAGATCATTATATAACAGGTAAATAATAAAGACTCCCTAGATCATTATAACAGGTAAATAATAAAGACTCCCTAGATCATTATATAAACTAAATAATAAATACTCCCTAGATCATTATAACAGGTAAATAATAAAGACTCCCTAGATCATTATAAAAGGTAAATAATAAATACTCCCTAGATCATTATATAAACTAAATAATAAATACTCCCTAGATCATTATATAACAGGTAAATAATAAAGACTCCCTAGATCATTATAACAGGTAAATAATAAAGACTCCCTAGATCATTATATAAACTAAATAATAAATACTCCCTAGATCATTATAACAGGTAAATAATAAAGACTCCCTAGATCATTATAAAAGGTAATAATTAATACTCCCTATATCATTATAAAAGGTAGATAATTAATACTCCCTAGATCATTATAAAAACAAAATAATAAAGACTCCCTATAGATCATTATAAAAAGTAATAATTAATACTCCCTAGATCATTATAACATACAAACCAGTGAAAATATTATGTTATTTTCAGAGACGTATCATGATGCATGAAATCGGACATTGCCTCGGTTTGATTCACGAACAGTCTCGCTCTGATAGAGATTCGCATATATCGGTTCTGTGGAAGAACGTTCCGATGCACATGCGCCACAATTTCCAACGGTTCACCACACAAGTGACCAATAACCGGAATACTCCATACGACTACGAGAGTCTGATGCATTACGGACCAAAGGTAGGTATAAATATGTGCTGTCCTTAACTAACCTTACCACGGACACTACTAGGACCCACGGACCAAAGGTAGGTATAAATATGTACTGGTCTTAACTAACCCTACCACGGACACTAGTGGAATTTCGGTGATTTAGTCCGCCAAAACTACCTCATTCCCGTAATGAGGATATTTCACAACATGGCTGGAAACAGTGTGATTTAATAACAACTTATGAAGCTTTTTGTGTTAAACGAATTATTTCTAGACTTATTATGTTGAAGGCATTTTTTTCTGAAATATTCTATTTCAAGGTAATTAACTAAAAACAACCCGGACATAGTAACGAAATCATCATTCAAACACAAAATCGATTAAACGAGATCAAAATAACAACAAAAGAATAGGCGACAACAGTTGCCATACAAATTTAGGTCGAATCGACAATACGCCATACAAATCTAGGTCAAATTGGCAACACGCAACACGCCATACCAATCTAGGTCAAATAGATAACACGCGTCATACAAATCTAGGTCAAATTGACAACACGCCATACAAATCTAGGTCAAATCGACAACACACCATACAAATCTAGATCAAATTGACAACACACCACCCAAATCTAGGTCACATCGACAAAACCTGTAATATAAATATAATCAAATTGGCAACACGCCATACAAATCTAGGTCAAATTGACAACACGCAACACGCCATACAAATCTAGGTCAAATTGACAACACACCATACAAATCTAGGTCAAATTGACAACACACCACATAAATCTAGGTCAAATTGACAACACACCACACAAATCTAGGTCAAATCGACAACACGCCAAACAAATCTAGGTCAAATCGACAACACGCCATACAAATCTAGGTCAAATCGACAACACGCCATACAAATCTAGGTCAAATCGACAACACGCCATACAAATCCATATCGACAACACGCCATACAAATCTAGGTCAAATTCACAACACGCCATACAAATCCACATCGACAACACGCCATACAAATCTAGGTCAAATCGACAACACGCCATACAAATCTAGGTCAAATCGACAACACGCCATACAAATCTAGGTCAAATCGACAACACACCATGCAAATATAGGTCAAATCGACAACACGCCATACAAATCTAGGTCAAATCGACAACACGCCATACAAATCTAGGTCAAATCGACAACACGCCATACAAATCCACATCGACAACACGCCATACAAATCTAAGTCAAATCGACAACACACCATACAAATATAGGTCAAATCGACAACACGCCATAAAAATATAGGTCAAATCCGGGTAAAATCCCAATCTCAAAAGTGACAACTGCACCACTGGACTTATTAACAAACATCAAACACATCAGACATCAAAGTTGTGTTGAAGTAGTTATAACACGCTGAGTTTTGATCGAAATAGAATCAGCTCTGTATCTGTAAGACCCCGGATAGAAATAATATTTACACAATAATTTCACATAACACTGATTGACGCCATTAAATATTGAATATTTTTCAGGCCTTCAGCACTAATGGGGAACCAACACTCCGGACCACGAATCCCTCCTACCAGGATAGGATAGGGGCGTTCCAGGAAATCAGCCAGTACGATGCCTTGGCTATAAACAATATGTATGACTGTGGGGTCTCAATGCAGCAGACTATGGTTCCATGGTGGCACTTTGTTGGCAAACGGAAGAAGTAGTTGTTTGCCAGAATGGCAACACCAGACACTGAAAACTACATCACTGAACGGCAAAGGAACAGCGTGTGTAGACTTGTGAGAGGTCAAATTGAAAAAACTTTTATTGGAAGCATTCTTCTCTGTTTTAATTCAAATAAATCGTTGATACCTTTAACAAAGGTAAAACTTTGGCATCTGTCATGTTGTAAATGTCATGTTGTAAATGTCATCAAATCAAAAGTCTTATAAGTACAAATATATGTGTATCGTGATCGTGATCGTGTTATGAGAACTTCTTAATACATGCACACCAGATCAAAGAAAACGTGTCTTAATTGTATTTGTTTTGTTTAACGCCCTATTAACAGCCAGGGTCATCTACGGTCTTTACCTGACCAGAGGTGGAGGGTTAGTGATAAAGTGTCAGGACACCTTAACCACTAGGCCACCGCGGCCCCTGCTGTTGTATTTGAATCGAAGTGACAGATTTAGAGAGCACTTTGTGGAAGAACCCAAAATTACCCTGGAAATTCTCAAAATCTGGAAAAGAAATCTAAACCAAAACATTGTTCACTAACAAAAACTTTCTCGAGATTGTTTAAAAAAAATGCTTCATAAAACGAAGCTGTAGCTAAATTACAACATCAAATCTGAATCCCAATTCACTGTCAACATTCCGCCGACATAAAAACGTAGTCCCAATTTACTGTCAACATACCGCCAGCATAAAAACCTAATCCCAATTCACTGTCAACATACCGCCAACATAAAAACCTAATCCCAATTCACTGTCAACATACCGCCAACATAAAAGCCTAATCCCAATTTACTAACAACATTCCGCCAACATAAAAACCTGATCCCAATTTACTGTCAACATTCTGCCGACATAAAAACCTAATCCCAATTCACTGTCAACATACCGCCAACATAAAACCTAATCCTAATTCACTGTCAACATTCCGCCGACATAAAAACCTAATCCCAATTTACTGTCAACATACCGCCAACATAAAACCTAATCCCAATTTACTGTCAACATACCGCCAACATAAAAACCTGATCACAGCTCACTATCAACATACCGCCAACATAAAAGCCTAATCCCAATTTACTGTCAACATTCCGCCGACATTAAAACGAAATCCCAATTCACTGTTATGGTCAAGCATCACATTTCCTAATAAGATATTCCACACAACTATCTTTGGTATAAATATCTTCTTGTCAAATGCCTTTTGAAAATTTGAATAAATGCATCCACGGGTTGTCTTTGTCAATGGCGGTGGTACAGTTAAGAGCTGAATAGAAGTCGATCTGTCCGATATCTAAATCCATACTATTTGTTGGGAAATGACGAGTTTGCTCTCAGGTATTAATCAAACTCATTTTCTAACGAGTGCTCCAGTTACGTTACACACAACTGAATTGAATGTAACAGGCAGATATTTTCTAGGCGTTGTTCCCTCCATGTAAATTGTTAACTTTATTTACTTCACAAAAATTGCGAAACAAGCTATATTTCAGTCTTGTTGGCGCTGATGGAAAAGCGAGAGGGATGTTACTGTTGGAGGAAACCGGGGAAAACCCAAGTGGTCGGCAGGTAGCCCCATAACTACGTCCGATCGGGGATTCCAACCCGGCCGCTCTAGATGAAAGACATTTTGCTACCACTGTGGACTGTGTCAATACGTATGCATCCTTCTAATACGTTTGTACAGTTCCAATATTTCGTGCCTTGAGGGCATCGGAGTATCCGAATGAGATAACCATGACGAGGAAAGGTCGGAAAAAGACTTTGATATATCGAGGCATGTGGCCCTACATTGCACAGCATATTCAGTGTACAAATGCTCGGTTTTATTTCTTTTGTTTAACGGCCTATTAACAGCCAGGGTCATGTAAGGACGTGCCAGGTTTTGGAGGTGGAGGAAAGCCGGAGTACCCGGAGAAAAACCATCGGCCTATTGTCAGTACCTGGCAATGGCCCACTGGGGTTTCCAACTCGCGACCCAGAGGTGGAGGGCTAGTGATAAAGTGTCGGTACACCTTAACCACTCGGCCACCGCGGCCCCTTTGTGTACAAATAGAATAAGCATGGTCATTGAAAGATTGTTAAGATAATTATTAATTAAGGTTTAAATCAAATATTAATGATGGCAAATGGTGTTTTCTTTTTTGAAAAATAAGTATAAAATACATATATATCAATTAGCTTTGTAAGTAAATAGAACGCAACAGAAGTGAAAGTGTCACCTGTGCACATTTAAATGAACCATTGCCATTTAAAAACTCTCATGGTTACCATATGAACAGCATCATCCTTTTGGTTTCTGAGTAGTGTTTTTCTTTCAAGTTTAGGTGCCAAGTGGTAGCGAAAATAAGGATGATAACAGGCAATTTAGAGAATTTTGATAATTGCAAAGGGTAATAACTCCAGCAAAAATATTGAATATTGACATGGGGTTCAAACTCAAACTGCAATTCATTATGACAAAGCTACATACTGATTGATGTGGTAGGCGGTAACGAAAAATAAGTCAGGAAAAGGGTTCATTATTCGAGTTTACTATGTGCCAAGGACCATAACTAAAAATGGAATTTCGAGACAAGGTTCAAACTCGATCTATGATCTAGTATGATGAATCCGCACACCAAATAACAAGTCGTTGTCGCAAGCGGAAGCAAAAAAAAAAGGGTCCGGGAAAAGGGTAATTACGAGAATTTCCGATTTGCAAAGGGCAATAACTCCAGAAAAAATATTATAATATTTTTACGGGGTTCAAACTCAATCAAAGATTCATTAGATAACAAAGTCACAGACTACGTTACATGTACGTGTAGAAATATATATGGCAAGTAGTAAGAAAACAGTTCGAAAAACAGACGACGACGCCGCCGCCGCCGCCGCCGCCGCCGCCGCCGCCGCCGCCGACGACGACGACGACGCAGGACGACAAAGTGATCCCTAAGTGTCCGCCATGCCTTGCAGACGACACAATAATGAAGCTGTGGTCCAATAAATGTACTGGACCTTGACGAACTGGTGTTCGCTGGTTGGACATTACTAAAATACTTCCAGGATAATGAGACCATGTGTTCCGTAAGAGTATGCGGCTTCTGCTTCATCGGCAATACTAGCCATGCAAATCCGGGTCAAATCCGGGTCAAATCTGTAAAATGTAAAATTCTAAGAATAAGAATTTGGGTGGGGCGCTACTGGTCATTCGTGTCTACAAGCATCAAATGGCTGACCGCATATCGCATCAACTGCATTTGTAACTTTGCATTTCTTAAAAAAAAAACTTTTAATCAGAGAACAAAGACGTTCCTTGTAGAGGGAAAAGGGAATGATAGCATAACATTTGTAAAAATCAAAGGAATTTATAAAAGAGATGTTTTAATGATCTAATGTTCAACATAGTAGCTCTTTATGGTAGAGTGAAAAAAAATGTTTTTCCATTTTTTTTCACACTAAATTGTTTTTAAAATACCACGATACAATCCATCTGGGCATCCAAAAGAAGATTTTAGATATTTAAGTCAATTTGACCCTTTTTGGCCCCGCCAATCAACCCTTGGGGTCAGTCGTGACCAACATGCATATCATAAAACTACCATCTCATATTTATAATTCTAACAATGTTTGTATCATTTAAAATGGCAAGCAAAGAAATCATGCTCAACAAATTGTGATTTTTTTCTATATAAACTACAGTTAAGTTTACCATTCCCTACATGGGAGTCATTTCTTAAAGACCTTAGCATACATGACCCTGGATGGACGTGTTTATTTGACTTACACGACCCTGGATGGACGTGTTTATTTGGACTAACATGACCCTGGATGGACGTGTTTATTTGGACTAACATGACTCTGGATGGACGTGTGTATTTGGACTAACATGACCCTGGATGGACGTGTTTATTTGACTTTCACGACCCTGGATGGACGTGTTTATTTGGACTAACACGACCCTGGATGGACGTGTTTATTTGTAATAACATGACCCTGGATGGACGTGTTTATTTGGACTAACATGACCCTGGATGGACGTGTGTATTTGGACTAACATGACCCTGGATGGACGTGTGTATTTGGACTAACATGACCCTGGATGCGTGTTTATTTGGACTAACATGACCCTGGATGGACGTGTGTATTTGGACTAACATGACTCTGGATGGACGTGTGTATTTGGACTAACATGACCCTGGATGGACGTGTTTATTTGACTTTCACGACCCTGGATGGACGTGTTTATTTGGACTAACACGACCCTGGATGGACGTGTTTATTTGTAATAACATGACCCTGGATAGACGTGTTTATTTGACTTTAACGACCCTGGATGGACGTGCTTATTTGACTTTCACGACCCTGGATGGACGTATTTATTTGACTTACATGACCCTGGATGGACGTGTTTATTTGACTTTCACGACCCTGGATGGACGTATTTATTTGACTTACATGACCCTGGATGGACGTGTTTATTTGACTTTAACGACCCTGGATGGACGTGCTTATTTGACTTTCACGACCCTGGATGGACGTTTTTATTTGACTTACATGACCCTGGATGGACGTGTTTATTTGACTTTCACGACCCTGGATGGACGTATTTATTTGGACTAACATGACCCTGGATGGACGTGTTTATTTGACTTTCACGACCCTGGATGGACGTGTTTATTTGGACTAACATGACCCTGGATGGACGTGTTTATTTGACTTTAACGACCCTGGATGGACGTGCTTATTTGACTTTCACGACCCTGGATGGACGTATTTATTTGACTTACATGACCCTGGATGGACGTGTTTATTTGACTTTCACGACCCTGGATGGACGTATTTATTTGACTTACATGACCCTGGATGGACGTGTTTATTTGACTTTAACGACCCTGGATGGACGTGCTTATTTGACTTTCACGACCCTGGATGGACGTATTTATTTGACTTACATGACCCTGGATGGACGTGTTTATTTGACTTTCACGACCCTGGATGGACGTATCTATTTGACTTACATGACCCTGGATGGACGTGTTTATTTGACTTTAACGACCCTGGATGGACGTGCTTATTTGACTTTCACGACCCTGGATGGACGTATTTATTTGACTTACATGACCCTGGATGGACGTGTTTATTTGACTTTCACGACCCTGGATGGACGTGTTTATTTGGACTAACATGACCCTGGATGGACGTGTTTATTTGACTTTAACGACCCTGGATGGACGTGCTTATTTGACTTTCACGACCCTGGATGGACGTATTTATTTGACTTACATGACCCTGGATGGACGTGTTTATTTGACTTTCACGACCCTGGATGGACGTATTTATTTGACTTACATGACCCTGGATGGACGTGTTTATTTGACTTTAACGACCCTGGATGGACGTGCTTATTTGACTTTCACGACCCTGGATGGACGTATTTATTTGACTTACATGACCCTGGATGGACGTGTTTATTTGACTTTCACGACCCTGGATGGACGTATCTATTTGACTTACATGACCCTGGATGGACGTGTTTATTTGACTTTAACGACCCTGGATGGACGTGCTTATTTGACTTTCACGACCCTGGATGGACGTATTTATTTGACTTACATGACCCTGGATGGACGTGTTTATTTGACTTTCACGACCCTGGATGGACGTATTTATTTGACTTACATGACCCTGGATGGACGTGTTTATTTGGACTAACACGACCCTGGATGGACGTGTGTATTTGGACTAACATGACCCTGGATGGACGTGTTTATTTGGACTAACATGACCCTGGATGGACGTGTGTATTTGGACTAACATGACACTGGATGGACGTGTGTATTTGGACTAACATGACACTGGATGGACGTGTGTATTTGGACTAACATGACCCGGGTTGGACGTATTTATTTGGACTAACATGACCCTAGATGGACGTGTGTATTTGGACTAACATGACACTGGATGGACGTGTTTATTTGGACTAACATGACTCTGGATGAACGTGTTTATTTGACTTACATGACCCTGGATGGACGTGTTTATTTGGACTAACATGACCCTGGATGGACGTGTGTATTTGGACTAACATGACCCTGGATGGACGTGTTTATTTGGACTAACATGACCCGGGATGGACGTGTTTATTTGACTTACATGACCCGGGATGGACTTGTTTATTTGACTTACACGACCCTGGATGGACGTGTTTATTTGGACTAACATAACCCTGGATGGACGTGTTTATTTGGACTAACATGACCCTGGATGGACGTGTTCATTTGGACTAACATGACTCTGGATGAACGTGTTTATTTGACTTACATGACCCTGGATGGACGTGTTTATTTGGACTAACATGACACCTGGATGAACGTGTTTATTTGACTTACACGACCCTGGATGGACATGTTTATTTGGACTAACATGACCCTGGATGGACGTGTGTATTTGGACTAACATGACCCTGGATGGACGTGTTTATTTGGACTAACATGACCCTGGTTGGACGTGTTTATTTGACTTACATGACCCAGGATGGACGTGTTTATTTGGACTGCCATGACCCAGGATGGACATGTTTATTTGGACTGCCATGACCCAGGATGGACGTGTGTATTTGGACTAACATGACTCTGGATGGACGTGTGTATTTGGACTAACATGACCCTGGATGGACGTGTGTATTTGTACTAACATGACACTGGATGGACGTGTTTATTTGGACTAACATGACCCTGGATGGACGTGTGTATTTGGACTAACATGACCCTGGATGGACGTGTTTATTTGGACTAACATGACCCTGGATGGACGTGTTCATTTGACTTACACAACCCTGAATGGACGTGTTTATTTGGACTAACATCACTCTGGATAGACTTGTTTATTTGGACTAACATGACCCTGGATGGACGTGTTTATTTTGTCTTACATGACACAGGATGGACGTGTGTATTTGGACTAACATGACACTGGATGGACGTGTTTATTTGGACTAACATGACACTGGATGGACGTGTTTATGTGAACTAACATGACTCTGGATGAACGTGTTTATTTGACTTACATGACCCTGGATGGACGTGTTTATTTGGACTAACATGACACTGGATGGACGTGTTTATTTGACTTACATGACCCTGGATGAACCTGTTTATTTGGACTAACATGACACTGGATGGACGTGTTTATGTGAACAACATGACTCTGGATGACGTATTTATTTGACTTACATGACCCTGGATGGACGTGTTTATTTGGACTAACATGACACTGGATGGACGTGTTTATTTGACTTACATGACCCTGGATGGACGTGTTTATTTGGACTAACATGACACTGGATGGACGTGTTTATTTGACTTACATGACCCTGGATGAACCTGTTTATTTGGACTAACATGACCCTGGATGGACGTGTTTATTTGGACTAACATGACTCTGGATGGACGTGTTTATTTGACTTACATGACCCTGGATGAACCTGTTTATTTGGACTAACATGACCCTGGATGGACGTGTTTATTTGGACTAACATGACCCTGGATGGACGTGTTTATTTGGACTAACACGACCCTGGATGGACGTGTTTATTTGGACTAACATGACCCTGGATGGACGTGTTTATTTGGACTAACATGACCCTGGATGAACGTGTTCATTTGACTTACATGACCCTGGATGGACGTGTTTATTTGGACTAACATGACCCTGGATGGACGTGTTTATTTGGACTAACATGACTCTGGATGGACGTGTTTATTTGGACTAACACGACCCTGGATGGACTTGTGTATTTGGACTAACATGACCCTGGATGGACGTGTTCATTTGACTTACACAACCCTGAATGGACGTGTTTATTTGGACTAACATCACTCTGGATAGACTTGTTTATTTGGACTAACATGACCCTGGATGAACCTGTTTATTTGGACTAACATGACCCTGGATGGACGTGTTTATTTGGACTAACATGACTCTGGATGGACGTGTTTATTTGACTTACATGACCCTGGATGAACCTGTTTATTTGACTAACATGACCCTGGATGGACGTGTGTATTTGGACTAACATGACACTGGATGGACGTGTGTATTTGGACTAACATGACACTGGATGGACGTGTGTATTTGGACTAACATGACCCGGGTTGGACGTATTTATTTGGACTAACATGACCCTAGATGGACGTGTGTATTTGGACTAACATGACACTGGATGGACGTGTTTATTTGGACTAACATGACTCTGGATGAACGTGTTTATTTGACTTACATGACCCTGGATGGACGTGTTTATTTGGACTAACATGACCCTGGATGGACGTGTGTATTTGGACTAACATGACCCTGGATGGACGTGTTTATTTGGACTAACATGACCCGGGATGGACGTGTGTATTTGGACTAACATGACCCTGGATGGACGTGTTTATTTGGACTAACATGACCCTGGTTGGACGTGTTTATTTGACTTACATGACCCAGGATGGACGTGTTTATTTGGACTGCCATGACCCAGGATGGACATGTTTATTTGGACTGACATGACCCAGGATGGACGTGTGTATTTGGACTAACATGACTCTGGATGGACGTGTGTATTTGGACTAACATGACCCTGGATGGACGTGTGTATTTGTACTAACATGACACTGGATGGACGTGTTTATTTGGACTAACATGACCCTGGATGGACGTGTGTATTTGGACTAACATGACCCTGGATGGACGTGTTTATTTGGACTAACATGACCCTGGATGGACGTGTTCATTTGACTTACACAACCCTGAATGGACGTGTTTATTTGGACTAACATCACTCTGGATAGACTTGTTTATTTGGACTAACATGACCCTGGATGGACGTGTTTATTTTGTCTTACATGACACAGGATGGACGTGTGTATTTGGACTAACATGACACTGGATGGACGTGTTTATTTGGACTAACATGACACTGGATGGACGTGTTTATGTGAACTAACATGACTCTGGATGAACGTGTTTATTTGACTTACATGACCCTGGATGGACGTGTTTATTTGGACTAACATGACACTGGATGGACGTGTTTATTTGACTTACATGACCCTGGATGAACCTGTTTATTTGGACTAACATGACACTGGATGGACGTGTTTATGTGAACTAACATGACTCTGGATGAACGTGTTTATTTGACTTACATGACCCTGGATGGACGTGTTTATTTGGACTAACATGACACTGGATGGACGTGTTTATTTGACTTACATGACCCTGGATGGACGTGTTTATTTGGACTAACATGACACTGGATGGACGTGTTTATTTGACTTACATGACCCTGGATGAACCTGTTTATTTGGACTAACATGACCCTGGATGGACGTGTTTATTTGGACTAACATGACTCTGGATGGACGTGTTTATTTGACTTACATGACCCTGGATGAACCTGTTTATTTGGACTAACATGACCCTGGATGGACGTGTTTATTTGGACTAACATGACCCTGGATGGACGTGTTTATTTGGACTAACACGACCCTGGATGGACGTGTTTATTTGGACTAACATGACCCTGGATGGACGTGTTTATTTGGACTAACATGACCCTGGATGAACGTGTTCATTTGACTTACATGACCCTGGATGGACGTGTTTATTTGGACTAACATGACCCTGGATGGACGTGTTTATTTGGACTAACATGACTCTGGATGGACGTGTTTATTTGGACTAACACGACCCTGGATGGACTTGTGTATTTGGACTAACATGACCCTGGATGGACGTGTTCATTTGACTTACACAACCCTGAATGGACGTGTTTATTTGGACTAACATCACTCTGGATAGACTTGTTTATTTGGACTAACATGACCCTGGATGGACGTGTTCATTTGGACTAACATGACTCTGGATGAACGTGTTTATTTGACTTACATGACCCTGGATGGACGTGTTTATTTGGACTAACATGACACCTGGATGAACGTGTTTATTTGACTTACACGACCCTGGATGGACATGTTTATTTGGACTAACATGACCCTGGATGGACGTGTGTATTTGGACTAACATGACCCTGGATGGACGTGTTTATTTGGACTAACATGACCCTGGTTGGACGTGTTTATTTGACTTACATGACCCAGGATGGACGTGTTTATTTGGACTGCCATGACCCAGGATGGACATGTTTATTTGGACTGACATGACCCAGGATGGACGTGTGTATTTGGACTAACATGACTCTGGATGGACGTGTGTATTTGGACTAACATGACCCTGGATGGACGTGTGTATTTGTACTAACATGACACTGGATGGACGTGTTTATTTGGACTAACATGACCCTGGATGGACGTGTGTATTTGGACTAACATGACCCTGGATGGACGTGTTTATTTGGACTAACATGACCCTGGATGGACGTGTTCATTTGACTTACACAACCCTGAATGGACGTGTTTATTTGGACTAACATCACTCTGGATAGACTTGTTTATTTGGACTAACATGACCCTGGATGGACGTGTTTATTTTGTCTTACATGACACAGGATGGACGTGTGTATTTGGACTAACATGACACTGGATGGACGTGTTTATTTGGACTAACATGACACTGGATGGACGTGTTTATGTGAACTAACATGACTCTGGATGAACGTGTTTATTTGACTTACATGACCCTGGATGGACGTGTTTATTTGGACTAACATGACACTGGATGGACGTGTTTATTTGACTTACATGACCCTGGATGAACCTGTTTATTTGGACTAACATGACACTGGATGGACGTGTTTATGTGAACTAACATGACTCTGGATGAACGTGTTTATTTGACTTACATGACCCTGGATGGACGTGTTTATTTGGACTAACATGACACTGGATGGACGTGTTTATTTGACTTACATGACCCTGGATGGACGTGTTTATTTGGACTAACATGACACTGGATGGACGTGTTTATTTGACTTACATGACCCTGGATGAACCTGTTTATTTGGACTAACATGACCCTGGATGGACGTGTTTATTTGGACTAACATGACTCTGGATGGACGTGTTTATTTGACTTACATGACCCTGGATGAACCTGTTTATTTGGACTAACATGACCCTGGATGGACGTGTTTATTTGGACTAACATGACCCTGGATGGACGTGTTTATTTGGACTAACACGACCCTGGATGGACGTGTTTATTTGGACTAACATGACCCTGGATGGACGTGTTTATTTGGACTAACATGACCCTGGATGAACGTGTTCATTTGACTTACATGACCCTGGATGGACGTGTTCATTTGGACTAACATGACCCTGGATGGACGTGTTTATTTGGACTAACATGACTCTGGATGGACGTGTTTATTTGGACTAACACGACCCTGGATGGACTTGTGTATTTGGACTAACATGACTCTGGATGAACGTGTTTATTTGACTTACATGACCCTGGATGGACGTGTTTATTTGGACTAACATGACACCTGGATGAACGTGTTTATTTGACTTACACGACCCTGGATGGACATGTTTATTTGGACTAACATGACCCTGGATGGACGTGTTTATTTGGACTAACATGACCCTGGATGGACGTGTTTATTTGGACTAACATGACCCTGGATGGACGTGTTTATTTGGACTTACATGACCCTGGATGGACGTGTTTATTTGGACTAACATGACCCTGGATGGACGTGTTTATTTGGACTTACATGACCCTGGATGGACGTGTTTATTTGGACTAACATGACCCTGGATGGACGTGTGTATTTGGACTAACATGACCCTGGATGGACGTGTTTATTTGGACTAACATGACCCTGGATGGACGTGTTTATTTGGACTAACATGACCCTGGATGGACGTGTTTATTTGGACTAACATGACCCTGGATGGACGTGTTTATTTGGACTAACATGACCCTGGATGGACGTGTTTATTTGGACTAACATGACCCTGGATGGACGTGTTTATTTGGACTAACATGACCCTGGATGGACGTGTTTATTTGGACTAACATGACCCTGGATGGACGTGTTTATTTGGACTAACATGACTCTGGATGAACGTGTTTATTTGACTTACATGACCCTGGATGGACGTGTTTATTTGGACTAACATGACACCTGGATGAACGTGTTTATTTGACTTACACGACCCTGGATGGACATGTTTATTTGGACTAACATGACCCTGGATGGACGTGTGTATTTGGACTAACATGACCCTGGATGGACGTGTTTATTTGGACTAACATGACCCTGGTTGGACGTGTTTATTTGACTTACATGACCCAGGATGGACGTGTTTATTTGGACTGCCATGACCCAGGATGGACATGTTTATTTGGACTGACATGACCCAGGATGGACGTGTGTATTTGGACTAACATGACTCTGGATGGACGTGTGTATTTGGACTAACATGACCCTGGATGGACGTGTGTATTTGGACTAACATGACACTGGATGGACGTGTTTATTTGGACTAACATGACCCTGGATGGACGTGTGTATTTGGACTAACATGACCCTGGATGGACGTGTTTATTTGGACTAACATGACCCTGGATGGACGTGTTCATTTGACATACACAACCCTGAATGGACGTGTTTATTTGGACTAACATCACTCTGGATAGACTTGTTTATTTGACTAACATGACCCTGGATGGACGTGTTTATTTTGTCTTACATGACACAGGATGGACGTGTGTATTTGGACTAACATGACACTGGATGGACGTGTTTATTTGGACTAACATGACACTGGATGGACGTGTTTATGTGAACTAACATGACTCTGGATGAACGTGTTTATTTGACTTACATGACCCTGGATGGACGTGTTTATTTGGACTAACATGACACTGGATGGACGTGTTTATTTGACTTACATGACCCTGGATGGACGTGTTTATTTGGACTAACATGACACTGGATGGACGTGTTTATTTGACTTACATGACCCTGGATGAACCTGTTTATTTGGACTAACATGACCCTGGATGGACGTGTTTATTTGGACTAACATGACCCTGGATGGACGTGTTATTTGACTTACATGACCCTGGATGAACCTGTTTATTTGGACTAACATGACCCTGGATGGACGTGTTTATTTGGACTAACATGACCCTGGATGGACGTGTTTATTTGGACTAACACGACCCTGGATGGACGTGTTTATTTGGACTAACATGACCCTGGATGGACGTGTTTATTTGGACTAACATGACCCTGGATGAACGTGTTCATTTGACTTACATGACCCTGGATGGACGTGTTTATTTGGACTAACATGACCCTGGATGGACGTGTTTATTTGGACTAACATGACTCTGGATGGACGTGTTTATTTGGACTAACACGACCCTGGATGGACTTGTGTATTTGGACTAACATGACCCTGGATGGACGTGTTTATTTGACTTACATGACCCTGGATGGACGTGTTTATTTGGACTTACATGACCCTGGATGGACGTGTTTATTTGGACTAACATGACCCTGGATGGACGTGTTTATTTGGACTAACATGACCCTGGATGGACGTGTTTATTTGGACTGACATCACTCTGGATGAACGTGTTTATTTGACTTACATGACCAAGGATGGACGTGTTTATTTTGACTTACATGACCCTGGATGGACGTGTTTATTTGGACTGACATGACCCTGGATGGACGTGTTTATTTGGACTAACATGACCCTGGATGGACGTGTTTATTTGGACTAACATGACACTGGATGGACGTGTTTATTTGACTTACATGACCCTGGATGGACGTGTTTATTTGGACTAACATGACACTGGATGGACGTGTTTATTTGACTTACATGACCCTGGATGAACCTGTTTATTTGGACTAACATGACCCTGGATGGACGTGTTTATTTGGACTAACATGACTCTGGATGGACGTGTTTATTTGACTTACATGACCCTGGATGAACCTGTTTATTTGGACTAACATGACCCTGGATGGACGTGTTTATTTGGACTAACATGACCCTGGATGGACGTGTTTATTTGGACTAACACGACCCTGGATGGACGTGTTTATTTGGACTAACATGACCCTGGATGGACGTGTTTATTTGGACTAACATGACCCTGGATGAACGTGTTCATTTGACTTACATGACCCTGGATGGACGTGTTTATTTGGACTAACATGACCCTGGATGGACGTGTTTATTTGGACTAACATGACTCTGGATGGACGTGTTTATTTGGACTAACACGACCCTGGATGGACTTGTGTATTTGGACTAACATGACCCTGGATGGACGTGTTTATTTTGACTTACATGACCCTGGATGGACGTGTTTATTTGGACTTACATGACCCTGGATGGACGTGTTTATTTGGACTAACATGACCCTGGATGGACGTGTTTATTTGGACTAACATGACCCTGGATGGACGTGTTTATTTGGACTGACATCACTCTGGATGAACGTGTTTATTTGACTTACATGACCAAGGATGGACGTGTTTATTTTGACTTACATGACCCTGGATGGACGTGTTTATTTGGACTGACATGACCCTGGATGGACGTGTTTATTTGGACTAACATGACCCTGGATGGACGTGTTTATTTGGACTAACATGACCCTGGATGGACGTGTTTATTTGGACTAACATGACCCTGGGTTGATGTATTTTAATACGTCTGATATGAAAACAATAAAGCAGTATTTTTTTTAATGACTACAATAAAAGTCTTTGAAGAACAACTTCTCGAGTTCACAATAAAAATTTGTTGATAAGGATTTTTTTTTTCTTATTTTTATTAACGATTGTCACTTTAGTGATGATGGATTTAACACACTTTTAAGAGAATCTAAAACAACAATGTCTTGTTTCAAGGAATTCCTCGGTGTGTTGAAATTCACTTTTTTGTTTGATTGAATGAGATTTCTCGAAAAAGATTTTAAATATATATCACTTTTGTCGCGTAAAATCGTGATATTTTTCGAATATTTACCAACTGCTCATGTTTTTGTGACTTTTCTGTATTCTTTTGAGAGATTTTTGATCGGGATTTCTTGCAAACCGTTGGGGGTCACTGTTGGAAGGATTAGTAGCCTACCTGGAAGGGGAGCACTGTTGGAAGGGTCGGCAGCCTACCTGGAAGGGGAGATCACTGTTGGAAGGGTCGGTAACTGTTGGAAGGGTTGGTATCCTACCTGAAAGGGGGTCATTGTTGGAAGGGTCGGTAGCCTTCCTGGAAGGGGGGCACTGATGGAAGGGTCGGCAGCCTTCCTGGAAGGGGGGCACTGTTAGAAGGGTCGGCGGCCTTCCTGGAAGGGGGTCACTGTTGGAAGGGTCGGCAGCCTACCTGGAAGGGGTCACTGTTGGAAGGCTCGGCAGCCTACCTGGAAGGGGAGCACTGTTGGAAGGGTCGGTGGCCTTCCTGGAAGGGGGGCACTATTGGAAGGGTCGACAGCCTTCCTGGAAGGGGGGCACTGTTGGAAGGGTCGGCGGCCTTCCTGGAAGGGGGTCACTGTTGGAAGGGTCGGCAGCCTACCTGGAAGGGGAGATCACTGTTGGAAGGGTCTGCAGCCTTCCTGGAAGGGGATCACTGTTGGAAGGGTCGGCGGCCTTCCTGGAAGGGGAGATCACTGTTGGAAGGGTCGGCGGCCTACCTGGAAGGGGAGATCACTGTTGGAAGGGTCGGTAGCCTACCTGGAAGGGAGTCACCGTTGGAAGGGTCGGTAGCCTTCCTGGAAGGGGAGATCACTTTTGGAAGGGTCGGCGGCCTTCCTGGAAGGGGTCACTGTTGGAAGGCTCGGTAGCCTACCTGGAAGGGGGGCACTGTTGGAAGGGTCGGCAGCCTTTATTTATTTATTTATTCATTTATTTATTTATTCATTTATATATTGATTTATCTATTTATTTTATTTATCAATTTATTTATTTATCTATTTATTTATTTATCCATTTATTTATCTATCTAATTATTTATTGTCTTTTATTTATTGTCTTTTATTTATTTATTTATAAATCATTTGATTCAAAAACAAAATGTAATTGTTCACGATACAATAGTAGGCAATCAACAAATTAGTTTATTCCAAAGTCAAGCGGTAATGTATACGTGTACAGATATACAATCAAATATCCTTAGTCCTCCCCTATAATCGTCCGAATACGAATTATCTGAAACAAATGTCCCTGTTTCGCTTCTATAAACATCACTGCGTCATCGTGGCGGAATGGACGATTGTTGTTGTCATTTAAAATGAAACAATCAAGATTGAGTGTCCAGCTCTTTCAAGCGCAGCCTGGATAATCTGCTAACATGCATGCTCTAAATATCACGTGTCACATTTAAATTACAACAATGCCGTGATCCGTGAAGGTGATACTACTTAGCACGAGGTTGACAGTCTCCTTTGTGTCTTAGACGGAGACGATCAATCAGCCAAGCCTAATTTATTCTCGGGAAATACTACGTAGCCATCAATCTTATTGATTAATGATAGGCGACAATAGATTTCTAAGGAGATCACAGTTGTTTACTCATGCTAAAACATTTCTAAGTATGTATATTTTTACATAATTAAGTATGTATATTTTTACATAATATTACAAGACTGTAAATATTTCTTCGGCAGTGAGAATATTTGACAGAGGTCGAATTATGATACTTATGAAATTATTCACTGGAAGAGGAACAAAAATAATCGTTTTTCTGTCTTTACTCGAGATTATAAGGTAACAATGGAATGAGAAGTCTTGATGAGTCTATGCTGACGAGATCTAGAGAGAGGTTGGAATATGTCTCGATACATGAAACATGTTTACATCCCAATGCGTTCATACATCGTGAATGCAATTAAAATGTTGTTCAATCACAATATATTTATATTCTAAATATTGATTCTGATCAATTATAAATATTGATATAAACATACCAAGTGAAAACAACAAACAATTGACCATTTAAACACTATGAATACAATATGAAAACATCGTTTCACGTGCTGATTTTCTACTTAATACAACAATTAAATAATCTTACGCCAGAAAAATTAGTCCCGTTCCAATTCCGTAAATTGTGTTTTCTTTGCCATCTGTTAAGAACATCAAATTAATCTAATTTTGAACACGATTATTTTGATGTTATTTGTCATTTTTGTTATTTTGGTGGGTTTTTTTTGTACGTTTTCTTTTTTCTTTTTGTTGTTTTTAAGCAAAATTAAAAGGACATCTTTTCGTATATAGATATCAGAATTCAAAAATTAAAAAATTCTATTTATGTTTTAATTCCAAATGACCCTACATTGTATATATTAAAAGCGAATTGAATGGGTTTGTTTTTTCATGTTCATTGCGAAACGCGCACCTCGGAAGATATGTTTAGAAGTTATTTAGAGAGCCGTTGTTATTCATAGTCGGAAAAAAAATGAAAAAATACCGTTTATTCCTAATATTTCTTTTTGTTCATATTTCATGTTCACGTTGTATTTTAATGCTCGGTTTTATTTAAACAAAAATGTACAACTGGGGGCACAAGTTTTTTTTAAGTTTTTCGTCTATAGAGATCAGACCACGTCCTCCACGTCAATAAAGACCATACCACGTCCTCCTCGTCTATAAAGACCATACCACGTCCTCCACGTCTATACAGACCCTACCACGTCCTCCACGTCTATAAAGACCAGACCACGTCCTCCACGTCTATAAAGACCAGACCACGTCCTCCACGTCTATACCGACCAGACCATGTCCTCCACGTCTATAACGACCATACCACGTCCTCCACGTCTATACAGACCATACCACGTCCTCCACGTCTATAAAGACCATACCACGTCCTCCAAGTCTATAAAGACCATACCACGTCCTCCACGTCTATAAAGACCAGCCCACGTCCTCCACGTCTATAAAGACCAGACCACGTCCTCCACGTCTATACCGACCAGACCATGTCCTCCACGTCTATAACGACTAGATCACGTCTTCCACGTCTATACAGACCATACCACGTCCTCTACGTCTATACAGACCAGACCACGTCCTCCACGTCTATACAGACCATACCAAGTCCTCACCTCTATAAAGACCAGACCACGTCCTTTACGTCTATAAAGACCAGACCACGTCATCCACGTCTATAAAGACCAGACCACGTCCTCCACGTCTATAACGACCAGACCACGTCCTCCACGTTTATAAAGACCAGACCACGTCCTCTACGTCTATAAAGACCAGACCACGTCCTCCACGTCTATAACGACCAGACCATGTCCTCTACGTCTATAAAGACCAGACCACGTCCTCCACGTCTATACAGACCAGACCACGTCCTCCACCTCTATAAAGACCATAACACGTCCTCCACGTCTATAAAGACCAGACCACGTCCTCCACGTCTATACAGACCATACCACGTCCTCCACGTCTATACAGACCAGACCATGTCCTCCACGTCTATAACGACCATACCACGTCCTCCACGTCTATAAAGACCAGACCACGTCCTCCACGTCTATAAAGACCAGACCACGTCCTCCATGTCTATAAAGACCAGACCACGTCCTCTACGTCTATAACGACCAGACCACGTCCTCTACGTCTATAAAGACCAGACCACGTCCTGCACATCTAAAAAGACCATACCACGTCCTCCACGTCTATAAAGACCAGACCACGTCCTCCACGTCTATAAAGACCAGACCACGTCCTCCTCGTCTATACCGACCAGACCACGTACTCCACGTCTATACAGACCAGACCACGTCCTCTACGTCTATAACGACCAGACCACGTCATCCACGTCTATAAAGACCAGACCACGTCCTCTACGTCTATAACGACTAGATCACGTCTTCCACGTCTATAAAGACCAGACCACGTCCTTCACGTCTATAAAGACCAGACCACGTCCTCCACCTCTATAAAGACCATAACACGTCCTCCACCTCTATAAAGATATACCACGTCCTTTATATCAATTAAGACCAGACCACGGCCTTATCTGTTTCTACTGCTTTCAAACTACGTTGTACCAGCTTTTACTGATTTCTAGAATAATGTTGTACGCGGTAGCAACGAGGCTAAGTGTAATGGGGTTTTGTGAATGAGAACGTACGTGTCTTAGTGTAATGGAGTTTGTTAATGAGAACGAGGCTGAGTGTAAATTGGGGGTTTTGAATGAGAACGAGGCTAAGTGTGATGGGGTTTTGAATGAGAACGAGGCTAAGTGTAATGGGGTTTTGTGAATGAGAACGTACGTGTCTAAGTGTAATGGAGTTTGTTAATGAGAACGAGGCTGAGTGTAAATTGGGGTTTTTGAATGAGAACGAGGCGGAGTGTGATGGGGTTTTTGACTGAGAACGAGTCTAAGTGTGATTAGGTTTTTGACTGAGAACGAGGCTGAGTGTTGTTGGGGGTGTTGAATAAGAACGTGGCTGAGTGTGATGGGGTTTTTGAATGGGAACGAGGCTAAGTGTGATTAGGATTTGACTGAGAATGAGGCTAAGTGTGATTAGGTTTTTGACTGAGAACGAGGCTGAGTGTTGTTGGGGGTGTTGAATAAGAACGTGGCTGATTGTAATGGGGTTTTTGAATGGGAACGAGGCTGAGTGTGATTGGGATTTGACTGAGAATGAAGCTAAGTGTGATTAGGTTTTTTGACTGAGAACGAGGCTGGGTGTTGTTGGGGTGTTGAATAAGAACGTGGCTGAGTGTGGTGGGGTTTTTGAATGGGAACGAGGTTGAGTGTTGTGGGAGTGTTGAATAAGAACGTGGCTGAGTGTGACGGGTTTTTTTAATGGGAACGAGGCTGAGTGTTGTGGGGGTGTTGAATAAGAACGAGGCTGAGTGTGATGGGGTTTTTGAATGGTAACGAGACTAAGAATGATGGGGTTTTGGAATGCGAACGAGGCTGAGTGTGCTTGGGTTTTAATGTCCAACTTCGTTAATCGGTTTGTCCTTATTGTTTTCTGGTCATCAGAATAAACTGAAAGGTTGATATGATCGTCAATGATACTATTTTATAAACAAAACAAAAAACGATTTTTTTTTAATTTTTGTAGACTCCTGTTCAATGACCCAGAAGCATGGCACATGGTCGATCTTCGCATGCCACATTGCCCTTCCTCGCATGAGTCATTGTCCTTCCTCGCATGACACATTATCCTTCCTCGCATGACACATTGTCCTTCCTCGCATGGCACATTTCCTTCCTCGCATGACACATTGCCGTTCCTCGCATGACACATTGCCGTTCCTCGCATGACACATTTCCTTCCTCGCATGACACATTGCCGTTCCTCGAATGACACATTGTCCTTCCTCGCATGACACTTTGCCGTTCCTCGCATGACACATTGCCGTTCCTCGCATGACACATTGTCCTTCCTCGCATGACACATTGCCCTTCCTCGCATGACACATTGCCGTTCCTCGCATGACACATTGCCGTTCCTCGCATGACACATTGTCCTTCCTCGCATGACACATTGTCCTTCCTCGCATGACAAATTGTCCTTCCTCGCATGACACATTGTCCTTCCTCGCATGGCACATTGTCCTTCCTCGAACGACACATTGTCCTTCCTCGCATGACACATTGTCCTTCCTCGCATGACACATTGTCCTTCCTCGCATGGCACATTGTCCTTCCTCGCATGGCATGCTGTCGGTCTTCACTTGGCGGGGACCCAAATGTGACAATGCAACGTGGCCGAAATCAATCCCTTTATGATTGTCTATTTCGCGCTCTTTTTACATTTGTCAATCTTTCCTCTCTTTTAAACATTTGTCAGTCTTCCCTCTCTTTTTACATTTGTCAATCTTCCCTCTACATGTTTTTATACAATTGTCAATCTTTCCTCTCTCTATACATTTGTCAATCTTCCCTCTTCTTATACGTTTGTCAATCTTGTTTTCCACCTTTTGTGCAAATACATACACCCATTCATTCCTTTTCCGATTTCTTTTTTAATTACTTTTGGTTTTAGCACCAATCAACAGCTTGTTGTTCGGAGATCGGCAAAGAGGAGATCTACCGGGAACAAAGCTTTTAAATGTCAACAAAGCATTCTATTGTTGTGTGTACTGTTTTCTGAACGGCCAACGTTAAGAGATATCATATTGTTTCAATAGCAGCAACGTTCCTTCAGGCTGAAGCAACCGTCCTCCCTCTTCATATTTCTCCCTTCATATCAACCTTTGTAATTCAATGACCAACGTCCAAGCCGTTCACAAAGAGCCCTGATAAATACGAGGTGTACTCCACAGCGCTGTATGTATAATGTTTGAATGTGCGGGTGGCTGTGGCACCAATATGTACAGTATTTCTGATTCGGTCATAACCATTTTAGCCTTTTATTTTAGGTTACAAGTCAGGAGTACATACCAGTGATTCACATATACATATGTAACTAGTAAACTTAATATTTGTAGGGTTGTGTTTTAAGTCTGGGAGAGCTGGATGCCTCTCCGGCGTTATAAGTCACCCTGCCGTAGCAATGCCTGCTGTACAGCTGTTTCATGCCAATGATGCCATTCATCAAGTCAGTCAAAATCATCACCTCTCGTGTTGGAATGATGGGTTTGGTCCAAACACCGAGGGTAAATGATTTTGACTGTTGGCAGTGTTGGAAACATCTTCCTTTGTCTTTACCAGAGTTGGTGTTCGGGGGCTGTTGGCTGATATTAAAGACATGAAACAACTATTTAGTTACATTGATAAACCTTAAATACATGTACAGGCTAGTTCTGAAGACTCTCATCTGATATATCCTCACACCGCCATGAAGCAGGCAACGGACTATCATAAAAGACCAAGTGTTTTCAAGTTGATTCAGCCCTTTACTAGTCAAAGCATCAACGAAATGAATAATTTAGGAACATTTCTGACTCTAAGTTTCAAATGTCATAGTCGTAATTGAATTGTGGAATGTACATTTCACAATAAAAATTGTATCATATTCATTAAGATTATCTTTTTATCGTGCTGCATGGTTAACGGCTATTAGTTATGTAATATTGTTTGAATTCACACACCGCGTACTGTATAATATGTAGCACGTATATATTTTGTATAACCATTCTTGAGCGCATGCGCCATGGAAAATTTGTATTATAATGAATGTTTGTCAACTTACCTATGATATTTTACGTAGAACGCCGGTTAACATTTTTGACTTTTATATCAATTTCTCCCAGAAACAGTAATTGTCTGTTGTTACGGGAGACGTGTAATGACACAATGTATTGTCTGTTGGTACGGGAGCCGAGTAGTGACATTATACAATTATTGCCCTTGTTCCGGGTTGACATGAACAAGGGCAGTAATTGTTTTATTATACCGAAAAAAACATAAGTGAATTAATTTTGGTATCAATAAGTTTATTTATTACTATCAACAGTTTTTAAGAAAAGTTTTTAAGAGGTACCCCATCGTCTTTCTGGACCCGGCATAAAATTCTCCCAGTCGAACTTTCAATGTATGGACGTCGAAGTTTTCACAATCCTTGGTCTAGGCCTACCTGTTGCAGATAGGAAATGTCTAAAGGAATCCACGGCCCCATTGATGACCCTTTTGGTGTTTTTAGAATCCTTTTCTTGCAATAATTTCGCCAATTCCTCCTCTGTTGGCAGACGATAGCGTCCGCCGGCAGCCATTGTTGTTGTCAAGCAGAATACTCGGAACTCCTCTGATTCGACTACTTTTGAAGACGTTACGGAAGAGAGTTCCGAGTTGGGGCTCACGAGAGGGTGACATAACGATTTTGGAGGGCTCACGAGAGGGTGACATTATGATATTCAGAGGGTGACATGATGTTTCGAAAGCGTCAGCAAGTAAATAATGAATTATTTGGAAAGTTGTGGTTGACATAACGAATGTTTTTAATCACGTGACATGGTTTTCACTAATCAGAAGCTGTGATACAAGTCTGAGGTATAATAAAATGTATTGCCTGTTGGTATGGGAGCCGTGTAGTGACATAATGTATTGTCTGTTGGTACGGTTGCCGTATAGTGACACAATGTATTGTCTGTTGGTACGGGAGCCGTGTAGTGACACAATGTATTGTCTGTTGATACGGGAGCCGTGTAGTGACATAATGTATTGTCTGTTGGTACGGGAGCCGTATAGTGACACAATGTATTGTCTGTTGGTACGGGAGCCGTGTAGTGACACAATGTATTGTCTATTGGTACGGGAGCCGTGTAGTGACATAATGTATTGTCTGTTGGTACGGGAGCCGTGTAGTGACATAATGTATTGTCTGTTGGTACGGTACCTGTGTATTGACATAATGTATTGTCTGTTGGTACGGGAGCTGTGTAGAAACACAATGTATTGTCTGTTGGTACGGGAGCCGAGTAGTGACATAATGTATTGTCTGTTGGTACGGGAGCCGTGTAGTGACACAATGTATTGTCTGTTGGTACGGGAGCCGTGTAGTGACATAATGTATTGTCTGTTGGTACGGGAGCCGTGTAGTGACACAATGTATTGTCTGTTGGTACGGGAGCCGTGTAGTTATATAATGTATTGCATGTTGGTACGGGAGCCGTGTAGTGACACAGTGTATTGTCTGTTGGTACGGGAGCCGAGTAGTGACATAATGTATTGTCTGTTGGTACCGGAGCAGTGTAGTGACACAATGTATTGTCTGTTGGTACGGAAGCCGTGTAGTGACATAATGTATTGTCTGTTGGTACGGGAGCCGTGTAGTGACATAATGTATTGTCTGTTGGTACGGGAGCCTTGTAGTGGCATAATGTATTGTCTGATAGTACGGGAGCCGTGAAGTGACATAATGTATTGCCTGTTGGTACGGGAGCCGTGTAGTGACCCATTGCATTGTTTGTAGGTACGGGAGCCGTGTCGTGACACAATGTATTGTCTGTTGGTACTAGAGCCGTGTAGTGACATAATGTATTGTCTGTTGGTACGGGAGCAGTGTAGTGATACAATGTATTCTCTGTTGGTATGGGAGCCGTGTAGTAACATAATGTATTGTCTGTTGGTACGGGAGCCGTGTAATGACACAATGTATTGTCTGTTGGTACTAGAGCCGTGTAGTGACATAATGTATTGTCTGTTGGTACGGGAGCCGTGTAATGACATAATGTATTGTCTGTTGGTACGTGAGCCGTGTAGTGACATAATGTATTGTGTGACTACACGGCTCTCGTACCAACAGACAATACATTATGTCATGACACGGCTCCCGTACCAACAGACAATACATTGTGTCATTACACGGCTCCCGTACCAACAGACAATATACAATTATTGCCCTTGTTCCGGGACATGACACCCCAAGGGTGGGCAAATATTCATGTCAACCCGGAACAAGGGCAATAATTGTATATTGTCTGTTGGTACGAGAGCCGTGTAATGACACAATGTATTGTCTGTTGGTACTAGAGCCGTGTAGTGACATAATGTATTGTCTGTTGGTACGGGAGCCGTGTAATGACATTATACAATTATTGCCCTTGTTCCGGGTTGACATGAATATTTGACCACCCGAGAGGTGTCATGTCACCCGAGGGCGTAGCCCGAGGGTGACATGACACCTCAAGGGTGGGCAAATATTCATGTCAACTCGGAACAAGGGCAGTAATTGTTTTATTATACCGAAAAAAACATAAGTGAATTAATTTTGGTATCAATAAGTTTATTTATTACTATCAACAGTTTTTAAGAAAAGTTTTTAAGAGGTACCCCATCGTCTTTCTGGACCCGGCATAAAATTCTCCCAGTCGAACTTTCAATGTATGGACGTCGAAGTTTTCACAATCCTTGGTCTAGGCCTACCTGTTGCAGATAGGAAATGTCTAAAGGAATCCACGGCCACATTGATGACCCTTTTGGTGTTTTTAGAATCCTTTTCTTGCAATAATTTCGCCAATTCCTCCTCTGTTGGCAGACGATAGCGTCCGCCGGCAGCCATTGTTGTTGTCAAGCAGAATACTCGGAACTTCTCTGATTCGACTACTTTTGAAGACGTTACGGAAGAGAGTTCCGAGTTGGGGCTCACGAGAGGGTGACATAACGATTTTGGAGGGCTCACGAGAGGGTGACATTATGATATTCAGAGGGTGACATGATGTTTCGAAAGCGTCAGCAAGTAAATAATGAATTATTTGGAAAGTTGTGGTTGACATAACGAATGTTTTTAATCACGTGACATGGTTTTCACTAATCAGAAGCTGTGATACAAGTCTGAGGTATAATAAAATGTATTGCCTGTTGGTATGGGAGCCGTGTAGTGACATAATGTATTGTCTGTTGGTACGGTTGCCGTATAGTGACACAATGTATTGTCTGTTGGTACGGGAGCCGTGTAGTGACACAATGTATTGTCTGTTGATACGGGAGCCGTGTAGTGACATAATGTATTGTCTGTTGGTACGGGAGCCGTATAGTGACACAATGTATTGTCTGTTGGTACGGGAGCCGTGTAGTGACACAATGTATTGTCTGTTGGTACGGGAGCCGTGTAGTGACATAATGTATTGTCTGTTGGTACGGGAGCCGTGTAGTGACATAATGTATTGTCTGTTGGTACGGTACCTGTGTATTGACATAATGTATTGTCTGTTGGTACGGGAGCTGTGTAGAAACACAATGTATTGTCTGTTGGTACGGGAGCCGAGTAGTGACATAATGTATTGTCTGTTGGTACGGGAGCCGTGTAGTGACACAATGTATTGTCTGTTGGTACGGGAGCCGTGTAGTGACATAATGTATTGTCTGTTGGTACGGGAGCCGTGTAGTGACACAATGTATTGTCTGTTGGTACGGGAGCCGTGTAGTTATATAATGTATTGCATGTTGGTACGGGAGCCGTGTAGTGACACAGTGTATTGTCTGTTGGTACGGGAGCCGAGTAGTGACATAATGTATTGTCTGTTGGTACCGGAGCAGTGTAGTGACACAATGTATTGTCTGTTGGTACGGAAGCCGTGTAGTGACATAATGTATTGTCTGTTGGTACGGGAGCCGTGTAGTGACATAATGTATTGTCTGTTGGTACGGGAGCCTTGTAGTGGCATAATGTATTGTCTGATAGTACGGGAGCCGTGAAGTGACATAATGTATTGCCTGTTGGTACGGGAGCCGTGTAGTGACCCATTGCATTGTTTGTAGGTACGGGAGCCGTGTCGTGACACAATGTATTGTCTGTTGGTACTAGAGCCGTGTAGTGACATAATGTATTGTCTGTTGGTACGGGAGCAGTGTAGTGATACAATGTATTCTCTGTTGGTATGGGAGCCGTGTAGTAACATAATGTATTGTCTGTTGGTACGGGAGCCGTGTAATGACACAATGTATTGTCTGTTGGTACTAGAGCCGTGTAGTGACATAATGTATTGTCTGTTGGTACGGGAGCCGTGTAATGACATAATGTATTGTCTGTTGGTACGTGAGCCGTGTAGTGACATAATGTATTGTGTGACTACACGGCTCTCGTACCAACAGACAATACATTATGTCATGACACGGCTCCCGTACCAACAGACAATACATTGTGTCATTACACGGCTCCCGTACCAACAGACAATATACAATTATTGCCCTTGTTCCGGGACATGACACCCCAAGGGTGGGCAAATATTCATGTCAACCCGGAACAAGGGCAATAATTGTATATTGTCTGTTGGTACGAGAGCCGTGTAATGACACAATGTATTGTCTGTTGGTACTAGAGCCGTGTAGTGACATAATGTATTGTCTGTTGGTACGGGAGCCGTGTAATGACATTATACAATTATTGCCCTTGTTCCGGGTTGACATGAATATTTGACCACCCGAGAGGTGTCATGTCACCCGAGGGCGTAGCCCGAGGGTGACATGACACCTCAAGGGTGGGCAAATATTCATGTCAACTCGGAACAAGGGCAGTAATTGTTTTATTATACCGAAAAAAACATAAGTGAATTAATTTTGGTATCAATAAGTTTATTTATTACTATCAACAGTTTTTAAGAAAAGTTTTTAAGAGGTACCCCATCGTCTTTCTGGACCCGGCATAAAATTCTCCCAGTCGAACTTTCAATGTATGGACGTCGAAGTTTTCACAATCCTTGGTCTAGGCCTACCTGTTGCAGATAGGAAATGTCTAAAGGAATCCACGGCCACATTGATGACCCTTTTGGTGTTTTTAGAATCCTTTTCTTGCAATAATTTCGCCAATTCCTCCTCTGTTGGCAGACGATAGCGTCCGCCGGCAGCCATTGTTGTTGTCAAGCAGAATACTCGGAACTTCTCTGATTCGACTACTTTTGAAGACGTTACGGAAGAGAGTTCCGAGTTGGGGCTCACGAGAGGGTGACATAACGATTTTGGAGGGCTCACGAGAGGGTGACATTATGATATTCAGAGGGTGACATGATGTTTCGAAAGCGACAGCAAGTCAATAATGAATTAGTTGGAAAGTTGTGGTTGACATAACGAATGTTTTTAATCACGTGACATGGTTTTCACTAATCAGAAGCTGTGATACAAGTCTGAGGTATAATAAAATGTATTATTATACCTCAGACTTGTATCACAGCTTCTGATTAGTGAAAACCATGTCACGTGATTAAAAACATTCGTTATGTCACCCTCTCGTGAGCCCTCCAAAATCGTTATGTCACCCTCTCGTGAGCCCCAACTCGGAACTCTCTTCCGTAACGTCTTCAAAAGTAGTCGAATCAGAGAAGTTCCGAGTATTCTGCTTGACAACAACAATGGCTGCCGGCGGACGCTATCGTCTGCCAACAGAGAAGGAATTGGCGAAATTATTGCAAGAAAAGGATTCTAAAAACACCAAAAGGGTCATCAATGTGGCCGTGGATTCCTTTAGACATTTCCTATCTGCAACAGGTAGGCCTAGACCAAAGGATTGTGAAAACTTCGACGTCCATACATTGAAAGTTCAACTGGGAGAATTTTATGCCGGGTCCAGAAAGACGATGGGGTACCTCTTAAAAACTTTTCTTAAAAACTGTTGATAGTAATAAATAAACTTATTGATACCAAAATTAATTCACTTATGTTTTTTTCGGTATAATAAAACAATTACTGCCCTTGTTCCGAGTTGACATGAATATTTGCCCACCCTTGAGGTGTCATGTCACCCTCGGGCTACGCCCTCGGGTGACATGACACCTCTCGGGTGGTCAAATATTCATGTCAACCCGGAACAAGGGCAATAATTGTATATTGTCTGTTGGTACGTGAGCCGTGTAGTGACATAATGTATTGTCTGTTGGTACGGGAGCCGCGTCGTGATATAATGTATTGTCTGTTGGTACGGGAGCCGTGTAGTGACATAATGTATTGTCTGTTGGTACGTGAGCCGTGTAGTGACATAATGTATTGTCTGTTGGTACGGGAGCCGTGTAGTGACATAGTGTATTGTCTGTTGGTACCGGAGCCGTGTAGTGATATAATGTATTGTCTGTTGGTACGGGAGCCGTGTCGTGATATAATGTATTGTCTGCTGGTACTAGAGCCGGGTAGTAATATAATGTATTGTCTGTTGGTACGGGAGCCGTTTGGTGACCCAATGTATTGTCTGTTGGTACGGGAGCCGTGTAGTGACAAAGTGTATTGTCTGTTGGTACGGAGCCGTGTAGTGACACAATGTATTGTCTGTTGGTACGGTTGCCGAGTAGTGACAACATATATTGTCTGTTGGTACGGGAGCCGTGTCGTGATATAATGTATTGTCTGTTGGTACGGGAGCCGTGTAGTGACATAATGTATTGTCTGTTGGTACGTGAGCCGTGTAGTGACACAATGTATGGTCTGTTGTTGCGGGAGCCGAGCAGTAATATTATGTATTGTCTGTTGGTACGGGAGCCGTGTAGTGACATAATATATTTTCTGTTGGTACGGGAGCCGTGTAGTCACACAGTGTATTGTCTGTTGGTACGGGAGCCGTGTAGTCACACAGTGTATTGTCTATTGGTACGGGAGCCGAGCAGTAATATAATGTATTTAGGGGATAGTATGTTGTTTTGAGTGGCTATACTGGCGATTAGAACATGAAATTTGGTTTGAACTCGAGACCGAAAGGTCGAGAGTTTAAACCAAATTTCATGTTCTAATCGCCAGTATAGCCACGAAAAACAACGTACTATCCCCATTCTAACACGTTTACTATCGCATATATTTAGATCTATACATTGTTTTACATCGCTACAAGTACGCTGTTAAGTACTCTGTGACCTCCGCTAGTTACGTGTCATACTGTGGCGGATTGACCAATCAGAGAGAAGCTTTCAAAGTCGGTCATTTGGCCACGCCCATACTAGCGAGAGTTCGATCTGCATGTTGACGAAGCGGTGTATTTGGATTGTTGTGAAAGTCCTGTTACAGAAGATTTAACGACATATTTGGATTTATGCAGTATGCATAACGACATGGGCGTTTTGACAAAGTCAGAGTTGATGTGTTTCTATAGGCTCAATCGTTATGTGAAAGTTATGTGCACTTGTTCCATTTCATTTCGGATTTTACTTGACCTTAGATGCTTACACACGGACGAAATGAACGTTTCAATCAATAAATGACGGTTAGAATGAAGTTAACGATTTTTGTTAAATTGATTAAGTTCATTCATTCTATTCGATTTCTTCACTTTCGATTCCAATATTACGGGTCATCAATCATAAATGGTGCAGTGTTGAATTTCGCTACGAGTCGAACTTGACGCCATATTGTTTTGATTAGAAACGGGGCGTGGCTTAACACGATATGTCATGGTTCTATCGCAGATTAGAAGTCGGTCCGCAACCAATCAAAACACGCGTTGCAAACGAATCGTGTTAGAATGTCTATTAGTACGGGAGCCGTGTAGTGACATAATGTATTGTCTGTTGGTACGGGAGCCGTGTAGTGACATAATGTATTGTCTGTTGGTACGGGAGCCGTGTAGTGACATAATGTATTGTCTGTTGGTACGGGAGCCGAGTAGTAATATAATGTATTGTATGTTGGTACGGGAGCCGTGTAGTGACATAATGTATTGTCTGTTGGTACTGGAGCCGTGTAGTGACATAATGTATTGTCTGTTGGTACGGGAGCTGTGAAGTGACACAATGTATTGTCTGTTGGTACAGGAGCCGTGTAATGACACAATGTATTGTCTGTTGGTACTAGAGCCGTGTAGTGACATAATGTATTGTCTGTTGGTACGGGAGCCGTGTAATGACATAGTGTATTGTCTGTTGGTACGTGAGCCGTGTAGTGACATAATGTATTGTCTGTTGGTACGGGAGCCGTGTCGTGATATAATGTATTGTCTGTTGGTACGGGAGCCGTGTAGTGACATAATGTATTGTCTGTTGGTACGTGAGCCGTGTAGTGACATAATGTATTGTCTGTTGGTACGGGAGCCGTGTAGTGACATAGTGTATTGTCTGTTGGTACCGGAGCCGTGTAGTGATATAATGTATTGTCTGTTGGTACGGGAGCCGTGTCGTGATATAATGTATTGTCTGCTGGTACTAGAGCCGGGTAGTAATATAATGTATTGTCTGTTGGTACGGGAGCCGTTTGGTGACCCAATGTATTGTCTGTTGGTACTGGAGCCGTGTAGTGACAAAGTGTTTTGTCTGTTGGTACGGGAGGCGTGTAGTGACACAATGTATTGTCTGTTGGTACGGTTGCCGAGTAGTGACAACATATATTGTCTGTTGGTACGGGAGCCGAGTAGTGACATAATGTATTGTCTGTTGGTACGGGGACCGTGTAGTGACACAATGTATTGTCTGTTGTTGCGGGAGCCGAGCAGTAATATTATGTATTGTCTGTTGGTACGGGAGCCGTGTAGTGACACAATGTATTTTCTGTTGGTACGGGAGCCGTGTAGTGACATAATATATTTTCTGTTGGTACGGGGACCGTGTAGTGACACAATGTATTGTCTGTTGTTGCGGGAGCCGAGCAGTAATATTATGTATTGTCTGTTGGTACGGGAGCCGAGTAGTAATATAATGTATTGTATGTTGGTACGGGAGCCGTGTAGTGACATAATGCATTGTCTGTTGGTACTGGAGCCGTGTAGTGACATAATGTATTGTCTGTTGGTACGGGAGCTGTGAAGTGACACAATGTATTGTCTGTTGGTACAGGAGCCGTGTAATGACACAATGTATCGTCTGTTGGTACTAGAGCCGTGTAGTGACATAATGTATTGTCTGTTGGTACGGGAGCCGTGTAATGACATAATGTATTGTCTGTTGGTACGTGAGCCGTGTAGTGACATAATGTATTGTCTGTTGGTTCGGGAGCCGTGTCGTGATATAATGTATTGTCTGTTGGTACGGGAGCCGTGTAGTGACATAATGTATTGTCTGTTGGTACGTGAGCCGTGTAGTGACATAATGTATTGTCTGTTGGTACGGGAGCCGTGTAGTGACATAGTGTATTGTCTGTTGGTACCGGAGCCGTGTAGTGATATAATGTATTGTCTGTTGGTACGGGAGCCGTGTCGTGATATAATGTATTGTCTGCTGGTACTAGAGCCGGGTAGTAATATAATGTATTGTCTGTTGGTACGGGAGCCGTTTGGTGACCCAATGTATTGTCTGTTGGTACGGGAGCCGTGTAGTGACAAAGTGTATTGTCTGTTGGTACGGGAGGCGTGTAGTGACACAATGTATTGTCTGTTGGTACGGGAGCCGTGTAGTGACACAATGTATTGTCTGTTGGTACGGTTGCCGAGTAGTGACAACATATATTGTCTGTTGGTACGGGAGCCGAGTAGTGACATAATGTATTGTCTGTTGATACGGGGACCGTGTAGTGACACAATGTATTGTCTGTTGTTGCGGGAGCCGAGCAGTAATATTATGTATTGTCTGTTGGTACGGGAGCCGTGTAGTGACACAATGTATTTTCTGTTGGTACGGGAGCCGTGTAGTGATATAATATATTTTCTGTTGGTACGGGAGCCGTGTAGTCACACAGTGTATTGTCTGTTGGTACGGGAGCCGTGTAGTCACACAGTGTATTGTCTATTGGTACGGGAGCCGAGCAGTAAACAACGTACTATCCCCATTCTAACACGTTTACTATCGCATATATTTAGATCTATACATTGTTTTACATCGCTACAAGTACGCTGTTAAGTACTCTGTGACCTCCGCTAGTTACGTGTCATACTGTGGCGGATTGACCAATCAGAGAGAAGCTTTCAAAGTCGGTCAATTGGCCACGCCCATACTGGCGAGAGTTCGATCTGTATGTTGACGAAGCGGTGTATTTGGATTGTTGTGAAAGTCCTGTTACAGAAGATTTAACGACATATTTGGATTTATGCAGTATGCATAACGACATGGGCGTTTTGACAAAGTCAGAGTTGCTGTGTTTCTATAGGCTCAATCGTTATGTGAAAGTTATGTGCACTTGTTCCATTTCATTTCGGATTTTACTTGACCTTAGATGCTTACACACGGACGAAATGAACGTTTCAATCAATAAATGACGGTAAGAATGAAGTTAACGATTTTTGTTAAATTGATTAAGTTCATTCATTCTATTCGATTTCTTCACTTTCGATTCCAATATTACGGGTCATCAATCATAAATGGTGCAGTGTTGAATTACGCTACGAGTCGAACTTGACGCCATATTGTTTTGATTAGAAACGGGGCGTGGCTTAACACGATATGTCATGGTTCTATCGCAGATTAGAAGTCGGTCCGCAACCAATCAAAACACGCGTTGCAAACGAATCGTGTTAGAATGTCTGTTAGTACGGGAGCCGTGTAGTGACATAATGTATTGTCTGTTGGTACGGGAGCCGTGTAGTGACATAATGTATTGTCTGTTGGTACGGGAGCCGTGTAGTGACATAATGTATTGTCTGTTGGTACTGGAGCCGTGTAGTGACATAATGTATTGTCTGTTGGTACGGGAGCTGTGAAGTGACACAATGTATTGTCTGTTGGTACGGGAGCCGTGTAGTGACACAATGTATTGTCTGTTGGTACGTGAGCCGTGTAGTGATATAATGTATTGTCTGTTGGTACGGGAGCCGTGTCGTGATATAATGTATTGTCTGTTGGTACGGGAGCCGTGTAGTGACATAATGTATTGTCTGTTGGTACGTGAGCCGTGTAGTGACATAATGTATTGTCTGTTGGTACGGGAGCCGTGTCGTGATATTATACAATTATTGCCCTTGTTCCGGGTTGACATGAATATTTGACCACCCGAGAGGTGTTATGTCACCCGAGGGCGTAGCCAGAGGGTGACATGACACCTCAAGGGTGGGCAAATATTCATGTCAACCCGGAACAAGGGCAGTAATTGTTTTATTATACCGAAAAAACATAAGTGAATTAATTTTGATATCAATAAGTTTATTTATTACTATCAACAGTTTTTAAGAAAAAAATTTAAGAGGTACCCCATCGTCTTTCTGGACCCGGCATAACATTCTCCCAGTCGAACTTTCAATGTATGGGCGTCGAAGTTTTCACAATCCTTTGGTCTAGGCCTACCTGTTGCAGATAGGAAATGTCTAAAGGAATCCACGACCCCATTGATGACCCTTTTGGTGTTTTTAGAATCCTTTTCTTGCAATAATTTCGCCAATTCCTCCTCTGTTGGCAGACGATAGCGTCCGCCGGCAGCCATTGTTGTTGTCAAGCAGAATACTCGGAACTCCTCTGATTCGACTACTTTTGAAGACGTTACGGAAGAGAGTTCCGAGTTGGGGCTCACGAGAGGGTGACATGACGATTTCGGAGGGCTCACGAGAGGGTGACATTATGATATTCAGAGGGTGACATGATGTTTCGAAAGCGACAGCAAGTAAATAATGAATTATTTGGAAAGTTGTGGTTGACATAACGAATGTTTTTAATCACGTGACATGGTTTTCACTAATCAGAAGCTGTGATACAAGTCTGAGGTATAATAAAATGTATTGTCTGTTGGTACGGGAGCCGTGTAGTGACATAGTGTATTGTCTGTTGGTTCCGGAGCCGTGTAGTGATATAATGTATTGTCTGTTGGTACGGGAGCCGTGTCGTGATATAATGTATTGTCTGTTGGTACGGGAGCCGTGTAGTGACATAGTGTATTGTCTGTTGGTTCCGGAGCCGTGTAGTGATATAATGTATTGTCTGTTGGTACGGGAGCCGTGTCGTGATATAATGTATTGTCTGCTGGTACTAGAGCCGGATAGTAATATTATACAATTATTGCCCTTGTTCCGGGTTGACATGAATATCTGACCACCCGAGAGGTGTCATGTCACCCGAGGGCGTAGCCCGAGGGTGACATGACACCTCAAGGGTGGGCAAATATTCATGTCAACTCGGAACAAGGGCAGTAATTGTTTTATTATACCGAAAAAAACATAAGTGAATTAATTTTGGTATCAATAAGTTTATTTATTACTATCAACAGTTTTTAAGAAAAGTTTTTAAGAGGTACCCCATCGTCTTTCTGGACCCGGCATAAAATTCTCCCAGTTGAACTTTCAATGTATGGACGTCGAAGTTTTCACAATCCTTTGGTCTAGGCCTACCTGTTGCAGATAGGAAATGTCTAAAGGAATCCACGGCCACATTAATGACCCTTTTGGTGTTTTTAGAATCCTTTTCTTGCAATAATTTCGCCAATTCCTCCTCTGTTGGCAGACGATAGCGTCCGCCGGCAGCCATTGTTGTTGTCAAGCAGAATACTCGGAACTTCTCTGATTCGACTACTTTTGAAGACGTTACGGAAGAGAGTTCCGAGTTGGGGCTCACGAGAGGGTGACATAACGATTTTGGAGGGCTCACGAGAGGGTGACATAACGAATGTTTTTAATCACGTGACATGGTTTTCACTAATCAGAAGCTGTGATACAAGTCTGAGGTATAATAAAATGTATTGTCTGTTGGTACGGGAGCCGTTTGGTGACCCAATGTATTGTCTGTTGGTACGGGAGCCGTGTAGTAACAAAGTGTATTGTCTGTTGGTATGGGAGGCGTGTAGTGACACAATGTATTGTCTGTTGGTACGGGAGCCGTGTAGTGACACAATATATTGTCTGTTGGTACGGGAGCCGAGTAGTGACAACATATATTGTCTGTTGGTACGGGAGCCGAGTAGTGACATAATGTATTGTCTGTTGGTACGGGAGCCGTGTAGTGACACAGTGTATTGTCTGTTGGTACGGGGACCGTGTAGTGACACAATGTATTGTCTGTTGTTGCGGGAGCCGAGCAGTAATATAATGTATTGTCTGTTGGTACGGGAGCCGTGTAATGACACAATGTATTTTCTGTTGGTACGGGAGCCGTGTAGTGACATTATGTATTGTCTGTTGGTACGGGAGCCGTGTAGTGACATAGTGTATTGTCTGTTGGTACCGGAGCCGTGTAGTGATATAATGTATTGTCTGTTGGTACGGGAGTCGTGTCGTGATATAATGTATTGTCTGCTGGTACTAGAGCCGGGTAGTAATATAATGTATTGTCTGTTGGTACGGGAGCCGTTTGGTGACCCAATGTATTGTATGTTGGTACGGGAGCCGTGTAGTGACAAAGTGTATTGTCTGTTGGTACGGGAGGCGTGTAGTGACACAATGTATTGTCTGTTGGTACGGGAGCCGAGCAGAAATATAATGTATTGTCTGTTGGTACGGGAGCCGTGTAGTGACACAATGTATTTTCTGTTGGTACGGGAGCCGTGTAGTGACATAATATATTGTCTGTTGTTGCGGGAGCCGAGCAGTAATATAATGTATTGTCTGTTGGTACGGGAGCCGTGTAGTGACACAATGTATTTTCTGTTGGTACGGGAGCCGTGTAGTGACATAATATATTTTCTGTTGGTACGGGAGCCGTGTAGTCACACAGTGTATTGTCTGTTGGTACGGGAGCCGTGTAGTCACACAGTGTATTGTCTGTTGGTACGGGAGCCGAGCAGTAATATAATGTATTGTCTGTTGGTACGGGAGCCGTGTAGTGACATAATGTATTGTCTGTTAGTACGGGAGCCGTGTAGTGACATAATGTATTGTATGTTGGTACGGGAGCCTTGTAGTAACACAATGTATTTTCTGTTGGTACGGGAGCCGTGTAGTCACACCGTGTATTGTCTGTTGGTACGGGAGCCGTGTAGTGATATAATGTATTGTCTGTTGGTACGGGAGCCGTGTAGTGACATAATGTATTGTCTGTTGGTACGGGAGCCGTGTAGTGACACAGTGTATTGTCTGTTGGTACGGGAGCCGAGCAGTTATATAATGTATTGTCTGTTGGTACGGGAGCCGTGTAGTGACACAATGTATTGTCTGTTGGTACGGGAGCCGTGTAGTCACACAGTGTATTGTCTGTTGGTACGGGAGCCGTGTAGTCACACAGTGTATTGTCTGTTGGTACGGTAGCCGTGTAGTCACACAGTGTATTGTCTGTTGGTACGGGAGCCGTGTAGTCACACAGTGTATTGTCTGTTGGTACGGGAGCCGTGTAGTCACACAGTGTATTGTCTGTTGGTACGGGAGCCGTGTAGTGACATAATGTATTGTCTGTTGGTACTGGAGCCGTGTAGTGACATAATGTATTGTCTGTTGGTACGGGAGCCGTGTAGTAACACAATGTATTGTCTGTTGGTACGGGAGCCGTGTAGTCACACAGTGTGTTGTCTGTTGGTACGGGAGCCGTGTAGTCACACTGTGTATTGTCTGTTGGTACGGGAGCCGTGTAGTCACACAGTGTATTGTCTGTTGGTACGGGAGCCGTGTAGTCACACAGTGTATTGTCTGTTGGTACGGGAGCCGTGTAGTGACATAATGTAGTGTTTGTTGGTACGGGAGCCGTGTAGTAACACAATGTATTGTCTGACCAAATTATTTGAAATATTGTTTGTTCGTTCTGAGCCGTGAAGTAACTGAATTTGCTGAATGGTCATCGTATAATGGTGCAATGTCATGTGCCCTCTATCGCTGTATGTCTACCTCTCACACGACTGACAGTCGTAGTGGTAAACGACGAGTTGTTTACGTATAGCCTACATTTTCCCGCCATTGAAGCCCCTATCTTAAGGCTGATGCCTGTTCGTTCTATCATTTTCTTTGGTGTCATCAACACAACAATATTTCACAAAGAAATGAATGTATGTCTGTCCTGTTTCAATGAAAGTATAATGATTTCGATTAACTGATAATTCATAGTTTACTTACTGTTGTAATCCACTTGCTTTATTAATTTTATTTCATATTCTAAATTTGGTAAAATAATTACAAATATTATTTTTATTGTTGTCAGATGAAATGGGCCGCGATGGCCGAGTGGTTAAGGTGTCCCGGCACTTGATCACTAGCCCTCCACCTCTGGGTTGCGAGCTCGAAAACTACGTGGGGCAGTTGCTCTAGGTAGGCCGGTGGTTTTTCCCCGGGTACTCCGGCTTTCCTCCGTCTCCAAAACCTGGCACGTCCTTACAATGAACCTGGCTATTAATAGGACGTTAAACAAAATAAACCAAACTGTCAGGTGAATTTTTGCAAGTAGTGCGCTGACTGTAAATAAAATTAGTGTACTTATTGTGAATAAAAAATAAAAGCCTTTGAAATGAAGAACTTTATTTTCGATATTTTTCCAAAATAAATTTTCTTCGTGAATATAAATTAAGCGATCATGAAATTGCGGAAATGATGCTTGAATGGATAGGTGCTTAAAGATGTAGGTAAAATGATGCGGATAAGGACAGAGAATGTCCACTTATGTTCATAAAAAACGTGAAATAAGAAACGTAGGACGTCTTTCTCGCTGGGAGGGGGGATTTAAGCTTCCTTGTTTGCGGGTACATCAAGGTCCTCCCTAGGGCTCCTCGCTGAGAGTGACTCAAGCATATACTCTACCAGTGAATGGATCGCGCGGGTTAGCAAAGCCCTGTTAAGAAATAATTCACTTATTAGACAAATTACGAAATCCGTGGTTAAATTCTTAATATTGTAAGGAACTTTTGTTTTTGTCAACAGAATGTGTCGCACAAAAATGATGTTTAAGTCAGGCATTTTATTATAGGTTAATGTGTTGAAATGAAGTAAAAATACTGACCATGGGCTACTACACATCATCGGTTAATATTGCCTTTTGTGGGGTTGATAACAACAGATATCGACCTCATCCAAAGTCTATTAATGTTTAATATCGCTGTCAATATTAGAATTAAATTCCGGATATACCTGCTGATTAAGGTCATCCTGTGTAGGCTGGGTGATCGGGTGATTTTGCATTTCATCGCGGTTCTTGAAGTAGGTAGATGAGGTTCCGTCATTGCTAAAGGCGCTGCCATAATCAAGGTTGCCACCACGAACTTGTGGTTCCTAAAACATTCATCGTGAAATAATTATAACATTATAAAACAGTAATGAGGTATTAATTATAACATTATAATACAGTAACGAGGTATTAATTATAACATTATAATACAGTGATGAAGTATTAATTATAACATTATAATACAGTAATGATGTATTAATTATAACATTATAATACAGTAACGAAGTATTAATTATAAAATTATAATACAGTGATGAAGTATTAATTATAACATTATAATACAATAATGAGGTATTAATTATAATATTATAATACAATAATGATGTATTAATTATAACATTATAAAACAGTAATGAGGTATTAATTATAATATTATAAAACAGTACTGATGTATTAATTATAACATTATAATACAGTAATGATGTATTAATTATAACATTATGATACAGTAACGAGGTATTAATTATAACATTATAATACAATAATGAGGTATTAATTATAATATTATAATACAATAATGATGTATTAATTATAATATCATAATACAGTAACGAGGTATTAATTATAACATTATAATACAATAATGAGGTATTAATTATAATATTATAATACAATAATGAGGTATAAATTATAACATCATAATACAATAACGAGGTATTAATTATAATATTATAATACAGTAACGAGGTATTAATTATAACATTATAAAACAGTAATGATGTTTTAATTAGAACATTATAAAACAGTAACGAAGTATTAATTATAACATTATAATACAATAATGATGTATTAATTATAACATTATGATACAGTAACGAGGTATCAATTATAACATTATAATACAATAACGAGGTATTAATTATAACATTATAATACAGTAACGAGGTATTAATTATAATATTATAATACAGTAACGAGGTATTAATTATAACATTATAAAACAGTAATGATGTTTTAATTATAACATTATAAAACAGTAACGAAGTATTAATTATAACATTATAATACAATAATGAGGTATTAATTATAACATTATAAAACAGCAACGAAGTATTAATTATAACATTATAATACAGTAATGATGTATTAATTATAACATTATAAAACAGTAACGAGGTATTAATTATAACATTATAAAACAGTAACGAAGTATTAATTATAACATTATAAAACAGTAACGAAGTATTAATTATAACATTATAATACAGTAATGATGTATTAATTATAACATTATAAAACAGTAACGAGGTATTAATTATAATATTATAAAACAGTAACGAGGTATTAATTATAACATTATAATACAGTAACGAGTTATTAATTGTAACATTATAATACAATAATGATGTATTAATTATAACATTATAATACAATAATGATGTATTAATTATAACATTATAAAACAGTAATGATGTATTAATTATAACATTATAATACAGTAACGAGGTATTAATTATAATTTTTTATAATACAGTAACGAGGTATTAATTATAACATTATAATACAGTGATGAAGTATTAATTATAACATTATAATACAATAACGAGGTATTAATTATAACATTATAATACAGTAACGAGGTATTAATTATAACATTATAATACAGTGATGAAGTATTAATTATAACATTATAAAACAGTAATGATGTATTAATTATAACATTATAATACAGTAACGAGGTATTAATTATAATTTTTTATAATACAGTAACGAGGTATTAATTATAACATTATAATACAGTGATGAAGTATTAATTATAACATTATAATACAATAACGAGGTATTAATAATAACATTATAATACAGTAACGAGTGACTTTATATTACCTTCACGTGACTTTATATTACCTTCATGTGACTTCATATTACCTTTACATAACTTTATATTACCTTCACATTACATTATATTACCATCACGTGATTTAATATTACCTTCACGTGACTTTATATTACCTTCACGTTACCTTATATTACCTTCGCGTGACTTTATATTACCTTCACGTGACTTTGTATTACCCTCACGTGACTTTATATTACCTTCACGTGACTTTGTATTACCTTCACGTGACTTTATATTACCTTCACGTGACTTAATATTACCTTCACGCGACTTTATATTACCTTCACGTGACTTTATATTACCTTCACGTGACTTTATATTACCTTCACGTGACTTTATATAACCTTCGCGTGACTTTATATTACCTTCACATTACATTATATTACCATCACGTGACTTTATATTACTTTCACGTGACTTTATATATTATATTTACTTGACATTATATTACCTTCACGTTACTTTATGTTACCTTCACTGCACTTTATATTACCTTCACGTGACTATATGTTACCTTCACGTGACTTTATATTAACTTCAAATTACCTATATTACCTTCACGTGACTTTGTCACCTTCACGTGACTTTATATTACCTTCACGTGACTTTATATTACCTTCATGTGACTTTATATTACCTTTACGTGACTTTATATTACCTTCACGTGACTTTATATTACCTTCACGCTACTTTATATTACCTTCATGTGACTTTATATTACCTTCACGTGACTTTATATTACCTTCACGTGACTTTATATTACCTTCACGCTACTTTATATTTACTTCAAGTTACTTATATTACCTTCACGTGACTTTATATTACCTTCACGTGACTTTATACTACCTTCACGTGACATTATATTACCTTCACGTGACTTTATATTACTTCACGTGACTTTATATTACCTTCACGCTACTTTATATTTACTTCAAATTACTTATATTACCTTCACGTGACTTTATACTACCTTCACGTGACTTTATATTACCTTCGCGTGACTTTATATTACCTTCGCGTGACTTTATATTACCATTGCTTGATTTTACATTACCTTCACGTGACTTTATATTACCTTCACGTGACTTTATATTACCTTCACGTGACTTTATATTACCCGCGAAGAATGAGAACATAGAAAATCATAGCTGGGTGATTGGCCAATGAAATGCTTTAGAGTTTGCAGCATGACAAAACATTTCAACACAGGTATGTATTTGAAACATCTTCTCCGTGCGTGTTATCATTTGTTTTTAGTTATTACATTATAACAACTTTTTCGTTATACAGAATGTAATTTAAATTCAAACTGAGATTTCAATTGATATTTAAAAAAAAAAAGATTCAATTTTGAAATAGATATCGCTTTCGGTTAAAAGAAAGTAGGCATATACTTACCGCCATTTGGGGAGTATTGAGGTTCGGAGAAACAAGTCGGTGAGCAGATTGTATGTTACTGGTACCAGAGAAGTGCTTTAGCAAAGCCTTGAAATGGTCCATGCTAATGACGCTATAGCCAGGTTCGGGAGTTCGAGTTTGTCCCACAAACTTACCAGTTATGGTACTCAAGGCGAAGTAGGCGTGATCGGCAGCTTTAAGGTAAATCTTTTCTCCTATTGCATGGCTGCATGTCACGCAAATCGCCAAAACACAAGCCACACGGAGGGAGTTCATCGTTTTTACTGTAAATAATCGGATAATCAATGTAATTACAAATCATTGTCATAGGCAAAGGATTTAATTACATGTAATTACAAATTACCGTCATATTCATACTATTTCTTAAATAAATATTTGTAATTACAAATTACCGTCATTTTCAAATGATTTCTTAAATTAGTATATGTAATTACAAATTACCATCATATTCAAATGATTTCACGGATAATTAGATAATGAAAAATTGTCGGTTTATTAATATTTCTCAGATTTTGTGATTTCAAATTTTAAACCAATTTCCTGATGTTCATTTCCAAACTGGAAGTTGTTTTATTGATTTCTTGGGTGGCCCCCTAGTAGGTAGGTCTTCTGGTAAGGTTACCAATATCATTTGTATGCTTAAAGGGGCATTCTTTCGTTTGATTAAGTTAAGGTCGTCAAAATTAAACTTACTGGAAAACGAGTATTTTTTCAGGTAGTAAAAGTTATAATCTTTACATCAATACTCGAGACAAAGCACAGTTCCTCGAGTATTAAGTCCTGAACATTCTTAATTCGACCCGAAGTATCACTAATTACCACAAAATATACGATACATGTAGTTGTATAAGATTTGCCTTGTTCCCGTACAATTTGGTGTTTATTGTATTACTTGTAGACACAAACACCCATATACTCATCGTTCGGACATATATTTCATCACTAAAGAGTGTGCATGTTTCTGATGTCAGAACGAAGGAACACCTCTTTAAGGTTTGAACTTACGAAGATCATCCGTTTGTTTAAGGTGTGTCTGAACGAATTAAATATGTATAGTACTATGTTTTGACATGTTAGCAATACGACATTAATATCATGTCATGATCAGAAGCTATCTATTTATAGTAAAAGGAAATTACATAACTGTGTGGATTAATTAGCTACAATCGATGTCACCTTTGGCGCGTGATTTCCTTTAAATTATCACAGAGACATATGACAAGGCGATTTATGATTAATTACGGAAATGAACAAGGTTGATTGATCGAATGATAATAGCAGCCTGTTTAAGTTTAGTCAACTCATAATCAAGGTAAATACGATAACCAGATAAAGGATATACTTTCTTGTGATATTGACTTTGATAAATCTTTGTTATAGGTTAATATTTCTTTCTAAGGTTTGTTAAACCTGATATACACCTCATAAATAAATGCTACCCTTTCAAATTAACAAAGTAAAACTATTTATACTTACACATGTACGTGCTTGTTTCGCCAGGTAAAATTATGGTTAAATACACTTCGTCGCTTTGTTTATATGTTACAAATGCTTAAACACCTCAGAGATCAATCAACGCGCAGGCACGGTCTGTCATGCGCATTACGTTAAGCAAGAAGACCACAGTTAGCCTCGTCATCGGGATTACAAACTATAAATAATGACGTCATCATAACGTCGGTACATTGTGATTCATTGCACACATATTCTTACATGACTGAAATTACAATTCAAAAATAATGAATTTGCAAAAAAGTTTCAGTTATTCAACAAAGACCTTCCTGTATATATATATCGTTTTAAATGACGAATATTAGATATAGTTTATATAAACTGCAGTCTGGTTAAGTCAACAAACAAACAATTTTGAAATTTGATTCAAATGCAATCATTTTAAAATTGGTATGACCCTTATGAAGGGTGAATTGTATTGATATATATATATATACAGAAGCTGTCAGACACAGGTCGATACGTCATACTCTCTGTGTAATTAAATACAGACCAGGCAAATCAAATAGCATCCATCACATTTTTTGAATACTTTAATGCTTAACGCCACGTAAACACAAAAGGAAACCACATAAATCATTTTAACGAATACATTTTATTTTGTTTTGATAAAATACGCGCATCGCGTAAAAAGCAAGAGCTCTCAGCCGGATCTTGGCGCCCACCATTGTATATATGTAAGCATGCACTTTTTGTGAAACCGACAGATCAAGTTTTTAGAAAGATACTTCCAGTACTTCTTAAGAAATAGTGATAACGAACTTAAACTGTCAAAATCCAAGATGGCCGTCTGTCGGCCATTTTTGTTTCCAAATCAGTCTCCTAATTCAATAAACACAACTAGACGCGTAGATGAACTAACATACAAAATTTAAGAATGGTCCATGAAGAACTTTCTTTGAAATATTAAAAACTTAATACGTTAAAGTTAAAATTCACAATGTCTGTCGCCTGTCTGCCATTTCGATTTAAACAAAAACAAAGTAAACCACTGTGTGTCGGATAAAGTAGCGTCCGTCCTCAGCTCTACCTCTGGGCCACCTATGTTTGTATGATATATAGGCTTTACTATCAGTCGTCACCACAACGTTTACAGGGGAATGTATAGCATTAGCAGTGTCCTAAGGTTTTAATAACTTGCGTACAATTTTCCAAAAAGTTTCTGGGGTTCGATCTAAAATGTCATTTATGTCTGCATAGAAATTTTCTTTGGTACACTATTTCGAATAAGTAACACGAATGCGTTGTTTCAAAACATTTGTCAAGTTTCCTATTGAACGATTTGATAGGGCAGACAAATGTAGGAACAAGGGGGCTATTGGCCCTTGAGGAAGGAACAAGGGCGCTACTGGTCCTGGAGGGAGTAACAAGGGGGGCTTCTGAACCTGGAGGGAGGAACAAGGGGGGCTTCTGAACCTGGAGGGAGGAACAAGGGGGGCTTCTGAACCTGGAGGGAGGAACAAGGGGGGCTTCTGAACCTGGAGGGAGGAACAAGGGCGCTACTGGTACTGGAGGGAGTAACAAGGGGGGCTTCTGAACCTGGAGGGAGGAACAAGGGCGCTACTGGCCCTGGAGGGAGTAACAAGGGGGGCTTCTGAACCTGGAGGGAGGAACAAGGGCGCTACTGGCTCTGGAGAGAGGGACAAGGGCGCTACTGGCCCTGGAGAGAGGGACAGGGGCGCTACTGGCCCTGGAGGGAGGAAACAAGGGCGCTACTAGCCTGGAGGGAGAAACAAGGGCGCTACTGGCCCTCGAGGGAGGGACAAGGGCGCTACTGGCCCTGAAGAGAGGGACAAGGGCGCTACTGGCCCTAGAGGGAGTAACAAGGGCGCTACTGGCCCTGGAGAGAGGGACAAGGGCGCTACTGACCCTAGAGGGAGTAACAAGGGCGCTACTGGCCCTGGAGGGAGTAACAAGGGCGCTACTAGCCCTGGAGGGAGAAACAAGGGCGCTACTGGCCCTGGAGGGAGAAACAAGGGCGCTACTGGCCCTGGAGGGAGAAACAAGGGCGCTACTGGCCCTGGAGATAGCCCCTCGTTTAAATTATCATTATCGAAAAATGTCCAGTCACGTCCTACAGTGCATTTTAAATTTGGAAATCGTAAACTTAATATATTGCATACCAAACTAAGACACCAATGTAGTTCTCTTAATTATGATCTTTTTAGAGTAAACCTTGTAGACAGCGCAGCTTGTATTTGTGGTCATCCTTGTGAGAATGCCTTTCACTTTTTTGTGGAATGTCACCGTTTTACTAACGAAAGGCATATTTTGTTGCAAAACTTAAATAATCTGAATGTTGCAATTAGTTTAGAAGTTATGTTAAATGGAAACTCACAACTTTCCGTTGATCTTAATAGAAATATCTTTAGATATGTGCAATATTTTATCAAATCCAGTAATAGGTTTTGAATTTTGTAAATGGATCAGTTTATTTGGTAAACCGTTTATTTCATCGTTTTTGTCATCATCCATGTAAATGTAACTATGCCTTGTAATACACTGTATATATGTTGGGAGAAGGCGTTGATAAGTTGTTGTAACTTGTGCCTAATCCCGTGTCAATGTTTTGACAATAAATATGTTTAAACTAAGAGAGGGACAAGGGCGCTCCTGGCCCTCAAGGGAGTAAAAAGGGCGCTACTGGTCCTAGAGGGAGTAACAAGGGCGCTACTGGCCCTGGAGGAAGGAACAAGGACGCTACTGGCCCTGGAAGGAGGAACAAGGGCGCTACTGGCCATATTAAGGCTGTGAGCATAAAACAAAATATTTTAAAGAAAGTCATTTGAGAATCTCTGACAATGGAGATAATCATCAAAATGTTTTAATCTTTCAATATCAGCTAAGCCTCGCGGCGAATTACGCCTTATGCCGAGTTTAACTCTTCGCCCACTTTGAGGACTCAGAGTTGTTTGTAAACTTAACAACGGTAAACAAAAATATATTAATGTTGAAAATTTCTGTGTTAGACTTGGTACTTGTCTCAGAAAGAAATTGGTGATTTTGAGACTCAAAATATAAACCTACATTCTGTGATACACCTGGGCCGTCATCTTGACAACACCACGATAGTGTACATGGATAGCGATTTCTTTTTAAAGACAATACAATATGTCCAGCAACATCATTGTTCACTAGAAGAACATTTTTGGTACGACTTCTTATTTGGAAAAGTTTTTCGTTGTAAAATAACATACAATAAATAAGTACTTATACATAAATAAAACACTTTCAAAATTAAAAATTAACAAAACTTGACTTTTAGATAGTTTTCAGCCAATTGAATACTCGCTGGTACTTCACAGCAGACGGATGAACATGAATATTCATGAAATGTTAATAATGATATCAATGATATGATAGAAATTATTTTCTCTCATATCTCGCCATGTTGGATAGAGTTTGCCCATGTAAGATAGCTATGTAAGATAAATCTATCTTACATAGCATTTCACGCGCGCGGAGTAATCTGCGTTCAAGGGGGACAACTCTTACAACGTCGTGTGCTTGTGTTTACATCTGACAGTCCTTAGATTTATTATATCGTCGGTGTCGGTTTTGAAACGTTGGATTTAACTATAAAAAATACACGCATTCTGAGATAAATATATATCATATCAGCAATAAACCAATAAGGGCTACACGCTTAAACGATTAGACAATCCATCTGAGCGAAAATATAACTCCGTTACACTACAGTACTGTACTCAGTACAGTAGACTACAGTAGGCCTACCCTACAGGTCTGTCATTTGCCATTAAAACATGCAAACACATACAATCACCTGGCAATGATAGGAAGTTGAATAAAAGCCATAAATAAAAAAAAAGTTTATAAAAAAGAAAATGTCAAACATCACAACCGATGAAATGGTTCGGTTTGCGTCAGCACAGGGGCCTGGAATTGTTCACTCTAGGCCTACTCAGTAACCTGTGTATTTGGAACATTCGGTAAAAATGACACCCCTCGATGTTCATATAAAGAAATATTTATTCTAATTGTAACACAGAGTCTACTGTATATTTGTGTAGGCCTAGAGTAACCAGGAAAACTAACTGTCATCCTAGCCTTTCAATATATATGATCATCGTTATCGACGGACCTACCTTCGTCATTCTATCAAGAAAACTTGTTATACACATATAATCCTATGTCACAGAAAAGATCGAATATCACTCGTATCAAGTCACTGTTCGCTGGTTCACACATGAAGTTGCCAAAATCACCGTGAATTTAAAATTACCACCCTCGAAACATCGCCGCGTCATGGCGATCGAGATCGACATCACTCTCAATAACCTTGAACTATGAATGGAATTCCAATGACAGTCGTGACGTCACATAGTGACGTAGTATTTTATAAAAAAAATGTTATTTGGCAATACAAAGTACAGTGTGTTCCGTGAAATGATCAAATATGTCGAGGTGCAAATCAAATCATAAGTAAAATTGGAAAACTCATTTCAGCATTTGATTTTTCAAAGTATTGTTGATAGAACTTCTTTTTCTCGGATATTGACAATTTGATCACAGTCACGTCAAAAGTCGGTCAAGTTACGGCAATTTTTATCGGCGAATTGTTCATTCGTTCATCACTTTACCACAAAAGGAATGAAATTTGTGTGCAAACTTAGTTTGCTAAAATTGGGTATGGTCTTTCAGAATATCATAAGAGTTTTTGGTAAAAACGCCAAATACAAAAATTAAAAAATTGAAGAAAATGGATGGCTGAGGGACACTTTCGCCAGAAATTCGGTAATGATATGAGAGAAAAAGACTCTTTCATTATGTGTGTATGTAGGATAGGGATATTCCACCCTCGGGATCACAAAATGTGGTAAAACCCTCGGCAAGCCTCGGGTTTCACCACATTTTGTGACCCCTCGGGTGGAATATCCCTATCCTACATATACACATATGAAAGAGTCTTATAATAATATAATAAATTAGCATTGATAATAATTTATTTTCTTATTCAATATTTTTATTAATTTAGATTGCAAAAATATAATACAGAATAAATACATAATGTTAGGTCAAAGTAACAATGATGAGAACGTCAAGTAGTTGTGTGAATAATATCGAAATGTGCTCGAGTAATTAAAGGGAGATAACTTGTATAAAACTAAGTGCCTTTCTTATATCAAAACATGCTAAATGAACGTTGTTGTTTTGTTTTTCTCTCAAGCTCCGTTTATCAAATATATTATTATTTTTTAGAACCGAAACATCTCACCAATAAAACGGTTATTTGGTATATTTTTTTTCGGCATAGCCGTATAATGTTCTTTTGGTTCCGGATATGACGCGACAGGTGGCGTTACTGGTCAAGATGAAGTAAATGATTGGTCAATGTAGCGGTAAATGCAAAATGCAGATATGCAGTTAAAAACGAAACAAAGTAAAGATTGAATGCAAGCTGAATTAATAAAACTATATTCCTGATTCAAATTCTGCCTTATTATTAAGCATTCATTTCATTTTTTTATTTTTACATATATTTTTCAACGTTATAACAGCAAATTATTCGTAAACTGAGTGCCTCGAAACACAAGTAATGTTTGTTTTTGTTGAACGTCCTATAACAGCCATGGTCATTTAAGGACGTACCAAGTTTAGAGGTGGAGGAAAGCCGGTGTACCCGGAGAAAAACCACCGGCCTACAGTCAGTACCTGACAACTGCCGAACATAGGTTTCGAACTCGCAACCCAGAGGTGGAGGGCTAGTGATAAAGTGTCGGGACACCATAACCACTCGGCCACCGCGGCCCCATAAATCTATGTTATCTGCTATAGTATACATACTGCGTAAGAGGCGGCATAACCATGTTGAAACGTTATGGGGCAAATACAATCACTGAAATGAGTTTAACCCAACACCCTTAAAGCAACATACTCCCGAACAACCTAAAATTCTAGTTGTACACGTGCATTAATGGCAATCCATGATGCTCATTCACGCTCTCCCAACATTAAAAGGACCACTGGCCTGGACGCTTGACCGGGGAGTCCTTGAGACATCAGTGTATAAAAATAACTCGCTGCATTTATATTTATAGCGAGATTTGTCACGGAGCCGAGAACGAGGCTGTAACGTGCATTGCAAATAAACTACATGGCCGTTATTTGCATATCGAGCATACCTGAACTTTGCCTAATAATGCTTTCATTTAAACATATTAACAGAATATTCGCGTAATACCCAGGTAACTGAACAAAATAAGCAAACATATTTTACATTTAAATACATAATTTTAAAATGTAGCAATATATGCATACAACAAAACATCGATAAAATCTTAGATAGGTGAAGTTGACAATGTGCAAAAGCTAACCAGCAATCCAAAAGACGTCCGGAAAAATCGGAATTCGAGTCTATTCCTTTTCTTCTCTCGTTAATTTCCAACGAATCATTTCCTTTCCTAAAGAAATACTCGGGTTTTGCCGATTCCACACACTTTTGTGTCTTTTTTTTTTTTTTTTGCAGAATCTGTCTAGATTTTCGTAGTTCCACGCTTGCAGCGTTCCGCCATTTTGTATGGACCGTAAAACCCACCGTTGGTTTGGTTTGTTTTGTTTAACGTCCTATTAACAGCCAGGGTCATTTAAGGACGTGTCATGTTTTGGAGGTGGAAGAAAGCCGGAGTACCCGGAGATAAACCACCGGCCTACAGTCAGTACCTGGCAATTGCCCCAAGTAGGTTTCGAACTCGCAACCAAGAGGTGGAGGGCTAGTGATAAAGTGTCGGGACTCCTTAACCACTCGGCCACCGCCGTTGCATTGTGGGACTAATTTTCAGAGAAACTTGGTCCAGCAGCCACAGTTATTATTTTTGGGAATTCCTCGTATACTTTAATAAATACACATTTTCTTTCAGTTTCTGATTCAAGATAATCTGTTAGGTATGTATCAAGTCCGAAAACTGTAAAAAGCTCAAAATGTAAACATTGATATATGTCGTGGGTATGTAGCTTTAATGATGATAATGTTGATAAACATTACATACAATATATACAAATACATGCACTTTATTATAATATAGGTGTATCTGCTAAAAGTATAGATTAAAGATATATACGCAATACAGGTGAAAGTTATGCTAATTACTCACCATGCATTCATACCCCCAGTATAACCCTGTGTCTGAACTGAATTTGATTGAAAAGTGACCACCAGGTTGACCCCATACTCCGGCCTCAGGGTCACAAAACTGGACATAAAAAACAAACCTGTCTTCATGTCACCAGGAGGTAAATTGAATGTCTGTAGGTAGAGTTAGCATACATGGCTTCTAGTAAGCTGTTAAGTGTATATCTCAATAATTTTAAAGCGAGGTGTAAACTGTCTCTCTAATACCGAGAAGTTTGAAACACTTGATATGTTCCTAAATTGTAACCACAAAATTAAAAAAAAAAAATTAAATTAAATAAATAAAAAAAAAAAGCTGGACTATAAGTATATATGGTGCAATTCATAATCACGTATTAAATTATCTTCATAAATAGTTGATGTAATGAATGAAACTTTGCATGCATATAACTCCATGTATAATATTATGATGAAAATTACTGACTTATGAATGTAGTAAGAATATTAAATATTAATAGAACTTATTTGACTGTTATTTTGTATTTGATTTATATATCAGATTAAAATGAAATACAGAAACTGTTAAGAAAATGGTATCTGAAAAATATTTTATCGGGACAAAATTAATGTACGATTTATGACATATGATAAAATGCCAAAAGTAATTTGTAATTTAATTAATGACATTGATAAAGTAATTGTAATTAAATTAATTACTTTGTAAAACTCCTGTAATCGTAAATAATGAGCAAAACCTAAAAGTGATTGTAATTTAATTAATTACATTACAATGTGCCTATCCCTGGAAGTTAGGCCGGTGTAACGTTGAAAATGGACCCCCCTGCGTCCTGGTTCCATTTTCAACGTTGAAATCGGAACCGGGTTCCATTTTCCACGGGGGTCCATTTTTAACGTTAAACCGGCGTTACAACTGATTCCATCCGGTAAGTGGTATTCGAACCAAGAGCGGCAAAATCACTGGGCAACCGTCAAAGTACTCGAGTCTAGTGTCAAGTCATGACGGTGTAGCGTGTACTTTGCAAGTCCGTGAGAGTTGCAAGTTCCGCTTCCGGTACTTGTAAGTTACACGGAGGAGACACCGGTCGCCGTGAGAGTTGCAAGAACCATGAGAGTTGCAAGTCAGAACAGGTCATGAGTTGTGTGTTTTACGTTATTAAACATGTTTACCGATATTGCACAGTTACAATGATCGCGTTACAATGTCGGCGGCGACTGTCATTGCGTTTTTACTCTGCTTTTTAGAATGCCGGTACAAAATATACCGTAGCTATGGCGCGGGAAGGATGTCATAATTAAATATTTTTGCCTAGGCAAAATTCGATTTCTGCCTAGGCAAAATTCGATTTTTGCCTAGGCAGAAATAATTTTGCCTAGGCAGAAATCGAATATTGCCTAGGCTGAAATATTTTTGCCTAAGCAGTATTCGATTTTTGCCTAGGCAGAAATAATTTTGCCTAGGCAAAAATATTTAATTATGACATCCTTCCCGCGCCATACGTAGCCAGTGTGAAAAGCTACATGCATGCATGATCGGAGTATGTACACTAAAATACGCCACAGGGGAATCTTACTATTAGTCATATACTTATATATATATTCTACCTGCTCAGTCAAGGTCAGCAGGCCCACAAATGAAGTACCAATGGAAAGGCCTTGTCACCAGAAACACACGTCAAATACCTAAGCTATATATATCCTCAATATTGACACAACATGGTTTTATTAAAACTAAAACTAGCTGTCTTCGGATGCCGAAGCCAGGGATAAATAATTATACCCCAGTGAGCTAATAACCTCATTTGGTGTTTTTGATAATTCAAGACAAAACCTATATCAAACCCAGGTTTTAAACATACTTGAGCCCAGAAAATAGGTCATTTTAATATGAGGGAGATTTATAGCACTCCATCCATGGTGTCTTCTGGCAAAAGATCAGGTCTCCCGGTCTTCTGGAACTTGAGATTTGACTCCTTTGGCCTCGCAAATAGTTCAAGGTCATTGTTGTTAGGCAACTTCAGCACTCCATAGCAGGAAAATGTACCTACTGGCCCAGGATGTGTACCCTTTTTTTTAGACCTTGAAAAGAATATTTTCAAAGGTTTCTTTAACTATTTGACCCATATGTGATCTTGAAAATAGGTCAACTTCATTAAGGAAAATTCATAGCACTCCATATATAGCAGGTACCTAGTTTGATTAATAATCTTTTACAAGTATATTGAATTGTATAGTATTAAAGCTAGTTGATAAAATTTGTTACCGTACTTCTAACATGCCCATGCAATGGGTATCAGTCAACTTGCTGCCTATGCTGGGAGGTTTTTTTTCAGGTGGTGTAACTTGTAGTAATATGCTATCATAATTAGTTAACTATCTCCCCATCACTTGATATCTGCCCTTAAAGTGACCTCTGTAAGTGATGATGGAAGTATCATTCTGAAAAAATTACAAAAATATGAAAAAATAAAACCGTTATGAATTTGAATTCAGGAACTTTTTAATTTTTAACATTTATGTAACAGATAAACAACAGCAAATTTACTAAACACCAGTTAGTTACCCCCTCTTCATTTCTATGGCAAGCCAAAGCTAGTGGGAAAAAAGTCGCATTTATGGATATCAATAAATATTTATTGATTCCCATCAATAAATTATGGAAAAAAAAATTACTGATGATTTCCATAAATCGATTATTGATATCCACAAAAAAGGGCCTTTTTCCCGCTTTGTCTTGCCATACATTTGTTAATAGCTTATAGCAGGTGCGACAACAAAAAGTTCAGAAGGAAGTATTTAGTGAAAATGTAGCATATTAAATGCGAGCCTTATTTTTAATAACTCGTGTCGTCTATCAGTATTAGATAGTGCTAATCCTAGTACATCGTCGGTACCAGCGGCTAGTTTGGTTACTAACAGTACTCTCTAATCTACACAAAAATCCGGATCTGCACTGACCGAAATACAGGAAATTAACCCGAAGTTAGACAACTATAGTTACTTCCTCTTTTAACTTTCGGTTTGAGCTAGAAAGTAAAAATGACTGTTTGTAAATACTTTCTGCAAGGAAATTGTCGGTATGGCAACAAATGTTACTATGAACATCCAAGTGGCGACAACCAAGGTAGTATACATTGTGCTTGTGTCAGGTACTCGTTAGTACAGCTCGGCAGTAAAACCGCCTTTGTTTAGTTACCCACGGCCTAGCCCGAGTTTCCTGTGGCCCTGACACCATGTCTGGTGTCTGACCCTCGCTGTCACACCCGATTTTATTGTATTTGCACCAAATTCTTAGCGACACCATTTGGTGTCGGATAATTCCACATTTTCATATAGTAGTGCGCTCTGGCCCTACACCAGACATGGTGAAAGGGCCAGAGAAAACTCGGGCTACCCACGGCCACGGTTTATAAATACAGAAAAATGCACAGGTGACATTTCAATTTTATTGCCAGTATTGTAACAACCAAGTACAAATGTACATGGATCATGCACCTAACTAATTGCAACCATAACTCTCTCTTTTTGCCACATATACATTTTCTTACGGAAATGCTCCAATTTACTATATATATATATAGCTATTATAGTGGAATACCACTATAATAGTAAAATCAGGACTTCTCCCCGACCTGGTAAAGAGTTATCTACAGTTGAGTGTAAGCTAACCTTTACATCCTAGTGCACTCCTAGTGCACTACGTTTAAACTAGTAGTGCACTACATTTAAGCTACAGGTAAACTAGTAGTGCACTACGTCCAGTCAGGTGTGACCACAAATCCCCCTATACAGGTAATGGACAGTGCCACTGGACACCTGTGTTAGATACCTGTATTTGTTACATATACAGCCCTGTGTAAATTGACTGCCTTATTTCTGTCATCCTGACTTTACCAGGTATATTTAAATGTTGATAAAATTTTATCTAAAATTAACTGAAAATAAAATTGGCTGCGGTTCTTATATGATATATTGCACAAGAGGAATTAAAACTCTATCAATTGGATTTGTAGTGGGTTTTTTATCATTATCTTTTTTGAAAAAATTTCATTATAGTGTAAAATTAAGGTTTATCTTTCTGATTTCAAAATGTTGATGCTTTTCATTTATCTTTTTAGATGTAGTTAATATACATTTTATAATAATGATAAATTCTACCTTAGGCCTTGATGACTGTAGATTTTTTTTCTCAAGTACACTGTATTATGTACATATATTTTAATATTTATTATTTTATCAGACAAAAATATTTTTAAATTCAATCTATTGTTACGTGACTAATATCTGTTAATTCAACCATGAAATCATTTCATAGTACATAATCAAGAATCTTAGGTTTCGAATATATTCTCATTTATGTACTGTAAGAGACATATAATATCTACACAACAAGTTATGTACCTGTATGTATAATTGGTACTCTCAGGACATGCTTGTTGTCATGGCCACCTGGGCCCCAGGGTCCAAACCCCACCTCACCACCACCTTATGGACCTCCATAACACCTTACCTATATACAATTGTACATGTATCAGATGAGGGTCAGTCTTACTGTGTGCCTGTTTTAACACCTGGCTATAGTTTTGTCAAGTCCCCAATTACCCCCCAGGGGTCCATTTATAGCATGCTGTGCCAGGCTCCTCTGCCTTACCTACCTGTAATAAGCATCTAACATTACCCATATATAATATCTACATGTGGATGTTTTTTTCAAAAATTTATAGGTTTTTTGTTGTTTTGTTTTTTTTTTTTTTTTTTTTGTGTGAATCATCCAAAAAATAATTAATTTTTATATACATTTTTCTTCACAATAGAAGATATTCAATAAATATAGTTTATAAGCTGATTTTTTTTAATTACAAGAAGAGGTAAAATCCCCATCAGTTATACATTTTAAGGTAAAGAACAATTAATCATTTTCTTAATGTAACAGGGAAACACTTAAATACTGATCAAAATGTATCCCAAAATACTGTAACTGTAAACTTTGAACTGTAAAAAAAAACTTAAGGTCCACATGATCCACATGTGTTTTAATATATTTGTTAGCAGGTAACTTTATAGAAGAAAATTATGAAATTACGAATACAAGTGTTGTATAATTCAAGTGTTGTATGACAAGTACAGCTCCAGATACATGATACATGAACATTGTATGTGTGTTATATAAGCTTAAAACTGTTGCCCTCCCCCTCCCCAAGTTTGCCAGTATTTCATAACAAAAATGACATTAATTGTTCCCTCAGGCCATTATCTCATTCTGTGTTACCTGTAACTGATACATGTACAGTACCTGGAATCAGATCCAATATGTTAGATCTTCAAAGTATTAGATACCTTCACACAGGGTACATGTACAGAAATTTTAACTATTTCGGTAAAGGAAGATGGAAGGTGTATTACAAGTAACATATACCTTTGATAAACTTAAAATTTTGAAATGTAGAACTGTTATGATCACTTAATTACCAGTACATTCAAAGAATCTCTTTATTTACATGTTAAATCAATGTTTAATCAATTTGTTTGTGATCAGGTTTCTGACTTTAAGCATAGGATGTATACACATAGAATGTACATCATATATTATGGGCTGAATAAGGTTTTAGTAAGCATAATATCACATCAAAGATGAAATTATGAATATGCTGCTGAATTTAATCTGAAATTAAAACTACAATAAAAATTAAATGTATCAAATTGAAAATGTTCAAGTAACGATAATTGTTTTCAAATGTTTTATTATATATTTCATGTGATGAAAACAAAATTACTGGAATTATACATGTGAAATATATAACTGATTAATCATTTCAAAATATAAAGAACCAAAAGATAAATGAAAGTTGGCTTGAACAATTTAACTTCGTTAAAGGATTTATAAAGTAAATCTGTCTTAACTTAGTTACAGTGTATTATAAATTAACAAGAATAGAAAGGTTGAAATATAACATCAAACTATACTTCTATAACCTTTTTAATAACTCTTTGAATATAACTGGTAGATAGCCTTATAATATATATACAGTACAGGTAAAAATCACAGGTAGCCTTGGGTACTGCCCTGTATGGGGGTTTTGCTGTTCATCACCTCTTAGGGTGTAGTACGTGCACTACTAGTTTACCTGTAGTTTAAATGTAGTGCACTACTAGTTTAAACGTAGTGCACTACTAGTGCACTAGGTGTAAAGGTTAGCTTACACTCAACTGTAAATAACAAGTCTAGTTACATTTTGTACATGTATATTTCAACAAGACTACTGTATACAGCTAATTTCGGTATTCTGACCAAATTTCACCGAGTTAACTTGAATAATTCTTAGTATAAATCATGTCTTATCGCAGACTTTTCTTTTGTTACATAATTATTTAAACTGGTCTTTTTTCGTAAAAAGTTAGAGATAATCATGATCACATAGAGCATACCATGAAATGCCATGGTGGTGGTATTGAAAGTCTCGTGTTGAGATTTGGGCGCATCTCAAGAAAAATGGGTAGTAGTGTAAAAGGAACAGGTCAGTGTGGCTTGTATGGTACAAAGTTACTTCTCTGTCACCTAGCTGACAGGTCAATCCCGAGTTTCCTCTGGCCCTGACCACAGGCGCTTGCATAGAATATGTGATTTTCATTTTTTTTTTATTTGACAGTGGTATGTGTAATCTGTTAAGCTCAAGGCCGGAAACTCCGCCACGAGCGAAACGGCAGACCACTACACTTCAATCGACTAAAAAACACTTTTATTCAAACTGACAAGGCGCACTCTATATGCGACCGTCATCAGAAAACATTCATCTTTAACCTACCGTGCCACTCAATACGAATTGTTACATCCAAAACACAATAATCCGTGAAAACATCGCCGAATTCCTCGCTCAGAACGCCATTTCTCAAACTGCTCCCTGAGCCTGTCCAGATTCTTCATTTACATACGGGGTTCAAAGTTCATGCGATTATATGATCGTCAGTCGCCAGGTGTACTTTTGGGGGTCATCTCCGCATGCATTTTGTCCGGAAAATGCTTCGGCTCGCTGAAGAGTTTCATCTAATTTACGATTATTTGAAGAGTTTCGTCGATGAACGATGATTTATAATCATGCACCGTATATGACAGTACACATCAGGCGCGGATCCAGGAATTGTAAGGGGGGGGGGGGGGGGGGGGGGGGGGGGGGGTCCAGTAATTTAGTGGTAATGTGGTAATTCGTGCGCCATAGGCGGGAGCCGAATTTTTTTGGCGAGGGGTCTGGGGGCCAAAATTTCGGAACAAAATTTCGGAAAAATGAAATGATTAAATGATTATAGCAAATTTTGCAATCTTTCGAGAATAAGATTTTCGATAAGTGGAAAGGGGGGAGGGGCATAAATTGATTCACACAGAACGTCACTATCGTATCGTTTTCTAAATAATGAAATAATTGTCACAAAGGTAGAACAAAATGCTTATTTATTGATTAACTTTTGTCAGTTTACTGAAATCTGGACGAACAAAAAGAAAAGTGAATCACGAATAAGACTGTCATCAGGTTACTGGAATGTATACATGTGTACCAACATTATTTACTTCAGACCAGTTCATTTATTTCTGCACATTTTACAAATATCATGTCGTCAAATACGAAAATCATACTTCAGACCTGCCAAACGATTTGTACGTTGTGATCTAGCTATGATCCATCATCAATTTATTTTCATTTCCCACGATGTTAGATTTAATGTTTGCTAGAAGTTCTTCGAGTTCAATCCAAGTTTTATGAGTACATCTATCACTGTATGATTATCAAAATATTGAGTTCCTTCAGTCATTTTGTTTTAAACTCCTCGATATCAGTTTGCCCCTAAGTGTCTACAATCAGGGGCGGAGACAGGATTTTCAAATAGAGGGCGTGCGAAATTAAAGGGGGGGGGGGGGGGGTCCGCGGGTACCCCCCCCCCTGAAAAAAATAGCAGGTAAATGCAAAATCCTGCATTCTAGTGTATTTCACGATAGATTCATACCTGGTGTGTTTTATAAAAACAAGTATATGAGAGATTTTTTAATGATTTTATATTATTTTTTCGCTGATTGATACAGGAATTCGTTTTTTAAGATACCCTTACTTTGACAATTTTAGGGGGGGGGGGGGGGGGGGGGGGGGGGGGGCTTTAAATCCGCCAGTGACAATGTCAAAGAGTTTAACGCATTGTAAAATGTATTCTTTGTAATACTCATTATCCATTTATTCCACTTTAGATCGCTCGCATATATAAAATTTAAGTTATTGATGAATTACCTGATTAATTAAGTGTGTAAGCATCAAACGCTACTCTAATAATAATCAAGCTGGCTGAAGTGCTTACAGAATTATGAAACTGAATTAAAATGAGAAAGAAAAGAGAATACTTGAGGGGGAAGTAGTGGTTATTTTGTGTCAACGCCAGACTTTTATAGTATTTTAGGGCTAACGCCAGAATACCCAGAACAACCTCTTATTCGTATCGGTATTGTGTGTGGTATATACATTTTTAACTAGTCATGCCGGGGTCCATTTTTTAAAAATTGAAGATTGGCATAGCCCTAAATAGATGGCAAATACAATAAAAAAAATCAAAATATCAAACAACTATCAGCTATTACCCCATCAAAATTTTAACTTCGAAAAATTCCAACTGATACTACTTGTTCATGGTATGATATAATGTCCCGGCCCTGTCTTGAACAAGTTATTGATCACCGTTATATGCAATCTTTTTGATTGAAAACGGAGTTCAACAACTACCGAAATGATGCAGTTGAAGAAAAGAAAAGAACGATCTCATCACTGCATGGCATTAAAACATGCTATCTTATTAGTCCGTGATATCGCAAACGACGTCCGGTGCATGCACCTGTGAAATAAAGTATGCCGAGATGACCCAAAAAAGTGCACCTGGTGACAGTCGATTATATAATCGCATGACCTTTGAACCCCGTATGTAAATGAAGAATCTGGACAGGCTCAGGGAGCAGTTTGAGAAATGGCGTTCTGAGCGAGGAATTCGGCGATGTTTTCACGGATTATTGTGTTTTGGATGTAACAATTCGTATTGAGTGGCACGGTAGGTTAAAGATGAATGTTTTCTGATGACGATCGCATGTAGTTTGCGCCGTGTCAGTTTGAATAAATGTGTTTTTTAGTCGATTGAAGTGAGATGGGGTGCCGTTTCGCTCGTGGCGGAGTTTCCGGCCTTCTGTATTACACAGTACACATACCACTGGTATCATTTTTTTTTTTAATTTCTAATTTTCTATGCAAGCGCCTGTGGCCCTGACACCACGTCTGGGATGAAAAGGAAGAATTATCCAACACTGTTTGGTGTCGTTCAGATTTTGGTTCAGATCAAATAAAATCAGGCGTGACATACCACCTACGTTACATTTATAGATAATGAGATATTTAAACTAAGATTAAGTCCGATATCAGTCCTATATTCCATCTATATAGCCCTTCACTTTCTCCTGTTCAAATTTCCTTATTGTTGACCTGCCATTTTTAGCCCACCATCATCAGATGGTGGGCTATTCAAATTGCCCTGCATCCGTGGTCCGTCGTCTGTCCCTCCGTCCGTCCGTAAACAATTCTTGTTATCGCTAATCCTCAGAAAGTACTGAAGGGATCTTTCTCAAATTTCATATGTAGGCTCCCCTTGGTGCCTAGTTATGCATATTGCATTGAGAGACCAATCGGAAAACAACATGGCCGACAGGCAGCCATCTTGGATTTTGATAATTGAAGTTTGTTATCGCTATTTCTGAGAAAGTACTGAAGGGATCTTTCTCAAATTTCATATGTAGGCTCCCCTTGGTGCCTAGTTATGCATATTGCATTTTGAGACCGATCGGAAAACGACATGGCCGACAGGCAGCCATCTTGGATTTTGATAATTGAAGTTTGTTATCGCTATTTCTGAGAAAGTACTGAAGGGATCTTTCTCAAATTCCATATGTAGGTTCCCCTTTGTGCCTAGTTATGCATATTGCATTTTGAGACCTATCGGAAAACAACATGGCCGACAGGCAGCCATCTTGGATTTTGACAATTGAAGTTTGTTATCGCTATTTCTGAGAAAGTACTGAAGGGATCTTTCTCAAATTTCATATAAAGGTTCCCCTTGGTGCCTATAGTTATGCATATTACATTTTGTGACCTATCGAAAAACAACATGGGGGACAGGCAGCCATCTTAGATTTTGAAGTTTGTTATCGCTCTTTTTCAGAAAGTACTGAAGGGATCTTTCTCAAACATTTTTGCAAGTTCCCCTTGGTCTGTATACGTAGTTCTGCATATTGCATCTAATTCTTGGGACCAATAGGAAAACAACATGGCCGACAGGCAGCCATATTTGATTTTGACAATTGAAGTTTGTTATCGCTATTTATCAGAAATTGCTGAAGGGATCTTTCTGAAATTTCATTTGTAGGTTGCCCTCTGTGCCTAGTTATGCATATTGGATTTTGAGACCAGTCAGAAAACAACCTGCCCGACAGGCAGCCATCTTGTATTTTGACAATTGAAGTTTGTTATCGCTATTTTACAGAAGGTACTGAAGGGATCTTTCTCAAATTTCATATGTAGGTTCCCCTTGGTCCCTGGTGTTGTATTTTGGGACCAATCCGAAAACAACAGACAGCCATTATCGCTAAATCTTAAATTTTATATATAGGTTCCCCTTGTTTGAAAAGTACTAGAGGGCTGTTTCTGAATTTACACAGATTAGTAAGACTTAGAGGAAGGGAAAGTAGAGAAAAGATCAATCTGACATGGAACCTATAAAGATCATTCAATGGTGGGCGCCAAGATCCCTCTGGGATCTCTTGTTAAGTGACAGTGCAACTAACTACCCGAATAGGACAGCAATGGAACGAAAAGACCAAATATTTATTGTGTTCTACTTCTTAGATAGTGGATAGTTTAAATCAAGAAAACTATGCATTAATATTTCCCAAACAGGTTTTGGGAAATATTAATGCATAGTTTTCTTGATTTAAACTATCTAAGAAGTAGAACACAATATTTAATGCAAGAATACATTTTTTTTACATATCATAGCCTGTAGACTATGTGGAAATAGATGTTGTATGTTTTTTCTTTTCAGTCCATTGTGCTCTAATAGGGTGATTAGGCTGGCCGCGACCTAGATACATTTTGTAGTTTGTAATATATGTGTAGTGTTGAACCAAGTGTGAAATTTTGACTAGCGTAAAGTAACGGTCAATAACAGACGGAATAGAATATTGAATTTTCTTTTTTTGGTTGTAAATGTTTCTTACATTCCTTCATAGTGCTTACTCTGCAGTTCCATTCATCGAAACGCTAGTAGTTATATACGATATAAGCGCCAACTACAATCAATTGTATACCCTGCGCTGTCGGTACAGCCATCTGTACGGGTGTCTGTCCATCCGTACTTTTACCAGTTATGACCCTTTTTTTGGCCAAATATGGGCATTGTGTAGAAAATGCAAGAAGTTTCCTATATTCAATACCTCTAAGATTTTGTTCACTACAACAAGAAGCAATTATGTTCAACATACATAAGGGTTTTTTATACGCCCGTCAAAGATGCTACATTCTCCTGAGGTAACTTTTCTAGTAACGGGCGTATCATGCTCCGTCTTGTGGAGATCGTTTTCACATGTCGTACCAATCAGTAAATATTCTTTCATTTATCATGATGTCTTGCATTGCATTTCTGACGAAACTTCATAACATATTTCTTACTCAATTAATTGGTCAAATACCCTAAACAAGTGATACTTGACGAACTTGATTAATCGGAACTCCATTGGTATGATGGATGCAATTAAGATAATTTAATACCGTATAGCAGGAATTATTAGTGGTCATAAAATTTGACGATTTGGTCATGAAGACTGGAAGTAAAATTTTGGCCGGGTTAAAATTTAGAGATTTCTCATAAATCTATGGTTTTAATTTGGCGTTGAGCATATACAATGTATATTACCTACTGGTATATATAGATAAATATGTTATGTCCATACATCCTATCCATGTTGATTAAGTGTGTTTTGTATCATCGTTACGCATCACTCGTTACTCTCGGAAGTTATCAAAGGTAAATGACGGTCGGAATGGAAACTATTGGTGAAATTGAAATTTTCACATATTTTTAATTGGCCAAATCGCCAAATTAAAGCCCCGCTAAAATTTCCCGCTAGATGGTATGTTCCTACTGTAGGGTTATGTAGGTAAATGACATTACATTATTAATTTTGTTTAATTTCACATTATTTTGACACTCATTTAAGATTGTTCAAATTGTGCTTACATATATGCTTAAGATTATATTGGTGTAACAATTCACAGATGCATCAATGTATTTGATCGTAGAATGGTGCATCGATACATCGTCTATCCTTGATTTGTATCGCGATACTTGAAAATTTGTAGTTATCTCCCTTGACCAAGTTAGCTTAGGTTTTGTAGTAAACCACATGGCTGACAAGGACGTTCCAGCAGTCTATATAAACCTGACTGTTGGAGTTCTTTCAAATCCAAATTATCTACATTCAAGAACGCTTTGTAGGAAACGGACAAAATGTATGTTTTTGTAACAAATGTAGACAAAGACTCTAATATTCCGGAAATTTTATTATACCACAAACAAAACATGACTACTGTACGATGGAATATCGGATATTGGATAGGTCATCAGCTTCTCATATATCGTGATATATCCTATTGACACCCCTGTATTGCGATACGAATTGTATCGCTACCCCCTTGCGATACACAACTCTACTTAAGTTATATAATGTTATAAGTATTCACATCGATGTATTATATTGGTCCTTACTTCTATTATTTCAGGATTTGCATATACAGCTCAGCGTCAGTTGTTTGGAGGAGGAAGAGGAGGCGGAGGGGGCGGAGGAGGCGGAGGGGGCGGAGGAGGAGGAGGGGGCGGAGGGGGTGGTGGGGGTGGTGGTGGAGGAAATAAATACAAATGGGATCGACGTCAACAAACTACGCAACAAACTTCTTCCCAATCCTCTCCGACAGATGTCATGTGAGTTCTTAGCAATTTTCAGAGAAATTTTACCCCTATGGAAAGTAAATTCTAGTGATATTGTGCTGTCAGTCCACCTTGCTGTTTTAACAGGATTCCGTTTTGTTACTCAGGTGATTTAAATATTCGTAAATTAGCACAGATACATTTAGTCCGGTATCTAAGACAAAGGATTTGGTAACACCTTTTGAAAGAGCAATTTAAATTATCCTTGGCCACAATGGAACAGAATTTGAAAGTCATTGATAATGAAGATCTTCCAATAAAGACATTGTTTCAAGTTTAAAGTTTCAAGTTTAAAGATAGGCAAATAATGGTGTAAATGGCAGGTCTGGTTCAATGTATTTTTTTCTCACATCACGATCCATGGAAAGTTTTCTGGATCCGGTTTTTTGTGTAGTAAATAGTATTACCCAAAACAGCATGGCGACAAAGTTCTTTAGTTGTGTGACTGTTTAGAATTAAAAGAACCGCCTAATTCATTTGGAAACATTTTGGGTTGTATGTAACTGAAAGTTTTCTTGGATTTTAGTTATTAATTGCGAAATAAATGTATCGTGAGATAAGCGTATCACTGCACAACTAATGGAAATAAGCTACCACGTGTGGTAACCGTTGTTTTATTATTGATTATATAAATTACAGTGAACATAATCTTATTAAATTTTTTTATTTCTGTATTAACTAAAAATCCTTCACAATAGGGATTAGATCAACTTTTACATTGGTTTGATTCTTTAAATAGATTTGCTTGTGTAAGATAACTTCTGTAAAATATTTCCCCTATAAATAGATTTGCTTGTGTAAGATAACTTCTGTAAAAGAATTTCTCCAAGAACTAAAATTTCAAACACATACCGTATTTGACCTAATAAGGGAGCAGTGCACGGGTAATTGACAGTGGGGGTGCCCTTGTTAAGATTAGTTATTCTGAAGTTTTATGAAACAGACTATACCTTATAGCAGAATACCCAAGGCTGTGGAATAAAAATAAAAAAATATTCCAGATGAAGATATCTATTCATTATCATATATTAAGCTTAAATTAAGCTTATTTATCAACAAGAAAGAAGTCTTTTACTTTATCTTCAAATAAAGATGGTAAGTTATTATTTGTATGTGTTTAGTTTCGGGTGCTCTTTGCACTGACATGTCATCTGTAGGAATAGACAAAATGTGGCGAAAACTTACGTTCCAGTGACTTAATTTGCTGAAGAAAATTGAACACATAAAGTAGCAAAACATTTCACATGAATTATTACTTTTGAACACCATTTTGACACTCAGTCAAAGATTTATTTCCTTGAAAAGGTAGGGGCGCACTTATTAGGGCAGGCACCCTTATTAGGTCAAATACTGTATGTCTAAATGTGGAGAGTATATAAGGTTTCTTACTAGATCAGACAAGCAGGAACTTCCCTTTAGCCTAGTGGTAGGATGTTTGCAGCAAGAGGTCGTCATTACGAAGCCCAGCACGGGCAGGGTATTTTTCACGACTCCTTATTACAGATTTGGTGCTGTTGAAAGCTATATGAGGTTGAGAGGCTTTCTTGGAGCTAAAGAACCTAGTTGTTTTTGGGGGAGAAAACTTTGTGAAGGAGGGAGTAATGTGAAAGTGGAGAGCAGAAGGTCGCCTAACTAGCTCAGACTTGTAGTGGTAGAATGTTTGCCTTGAGAGCGAAAGTTCTCTTGTTTGAGTCCGAGCATGCATGGATAAGGTTGTGGTTATCTTCTGGCCCCATGGGGCGAAGTCTTTGTGAAGGAAGCTAGGAGTAGTGTAAAAGTGGAGAGTATTGGTCACCTTACTAGCTCAGACTAGTGGGAATTTTCCTTCAGCCCTAGTGGTAGGATATCTGTAAAAGTGGAGAGTATTGGTCACCTTACTAGCTCAGACTAGTGGGAATTTTCCTTCAGCCCTAGTGGTAGGATATCTGTAAAAGTGGAGAGTATTGGTCACCTTTCTAGCTCAGACTAGTGGGAATTTTCCTTCAGCCCTAGTGGTAGGATATCTGTAAAAGTGGAGAGTATTGGTCACCTTACTAGCTCAGACTAGCAGAATTTCCCTTCAGCCCTAGTGGTAGGATATCTGTAAAAGTGGAGAGTATTGGTCACCTTACTAGCTCAGACTAGCAGAATTTCCCTTCAGCCCTAGTGGTAGGATATCTGTAAAAGTGGAGAGTATTGGTCACCTTACTAGCTCAGACTAGTGGGAATTTCCCTTCAGTCCTAGTGGTAGGATATCTGTAAAAGTGGAGAGTATTGGTCACCTTACTAGCTCAGACTAGCAGAATTTCCCTTCAGCCCTAGTGGTAGGATATCTGTAAAAGTGGAGAGTATTGGTCACCTTACTAGCTCAGACAAGTGGGAATTTCCCTTCAGCCCTAGTGGTAGGATATCTGTAAAAGTGGAGAGTATTGGTCACCTTACTAGCTCAGACTAGTGGGAATTTCCCTTCAGCCCTAGTGGTAGGATATCTGTAAAAGTGGAGAGTATTGGTCACCTTACTAGCTCAGACAAGTGGGAAGTTTCCTTCAGCCCTAGTGGTAGGATATCTGTAAAAGTGGAGAGTATTGGTCACCTTACTAGCTCAGACTAGTGGTAGGATATCTGTAAAAGTGGAGAGTATTGGTCACCTTACTAGCTCAGACTAGTGGTAGGATATCTGTAAAAGTGGAGAGTATTGGTCACCTTACTAGTTCAGACTAGTGGTAGGATATCTGTAAAAGTGGAGAGTATTGGTCACCTTACTAGCTCAGACTAGCAGAATTTCCCTTCAGCCCTAGTGGTAGGATACAAGGTAATTGTGTTGTGAGCGAGAGGTCGCTATATATCAAGGTCTGACGCATACAGGATATTTTTCATGATTCCTTCCCATTGCACATGTATTTGTACTAACTGATGGTTGTGTTTTTTTGCCGAATAATCAAAGTTCAAATAAGTAAGTATTCCTTGAGATCGATTTCTTATGTTTTTTCTCAGGAATTTAAACATCCTCACTAGCTGTTTATCATGGTTAGTGACAAATGGTGTACCTACAATAGAGAAATTTAAACATCCTCACTAAGCTAGCTGTTTATCATGGTTAGTGACAAATGGTGTACCTACAATAGAGAAAACACATATTCAAACAAAATCAATGAAATACATGAAATAGCAACAAAAATTTTAAAGGAGAGCCGTGAAAATGTACAACGAGAGTAAGACCAGGTGATCCGAATGGGTAAGCATCTTCTGATTCATCAACAACATCTGCCCTACAAATCTAGGTCAAATTGACAACACCCGTAGTACAAATCTAGGTCAAATTAACAACCCGCCATACATACATGTAACTAGGTCAAATCGACAACAACCGCCGTACAAATCTACGTCAAATTGACAACACCCGCCGTACAAATCTAGGTCAAATCGACAACACCTGCCATATAAATCTTGGTCAATTGACAACATGCCATACAAATCTGTGTCAAATCGACAACACGCCATATAAATCTAGGTGAAATCGACAACACCCTCCGTACAAATCTACGTCAAATCGACAACACGCCATATCAATCTAGGTCAAATTGACAACACGCCATACAAATCTAGGTCAAATCAACAACACGCCATATAAATCTAGGTCAAATCGACAACACCCTCCGTACAAATCTTTGTCAAATCGACAACACGCCATACAAATCTAGGTCAAATCGACAACATGCCATACAAATCTAGGTCAAATCGACAACACGCCATACAAATCTAGGTCAAATTGACAACACGCCATACAAATCTGTGTCAAATCGACAACACGCCATATAAATCTTGGTCAATTGACAACATGCCATACAAATCTGTGTCAAATCGACAACACGCCATATAAATCTAGGTGAAATCGACAACACCCTCCGTACAAATCTACGTCAAATCGACAACACGCCATATCAATCTAGGTCAAATTGACAACACGCCATACAAATCTAGGTCAAATCAACAACACGCCATATAAATCTAGGTCAAATCGACAACACCCTCCGTACAAATCTTTGTCAAATCGACAACACGCCATACAAATCTAGGTCAAATCGACAACATGCCATACAAATCTAGGTCAAATCGACAACACGCCATACAAATCTAGGTCAAATTGACAACATGCCATACAAATCTAGGTCAAATCAACAACACGCCATATAAATCTAGGTCAAATCAACAACACCCTCCGTACAAATCTAGGTCAAATCGACAACACGCCATACAAATCTAGGTCAAATCGACAACACGCCATACAAATCTAGGTCAAATCAGGGTCAAGTCATAATCTCAAATGACAGTTAGGATGGCGAAAATGGAACTACTCGGCATATTAACAAACATCAAACATTTCTGACTCCATATTATATAGTGAAGTAGTACGTGTATTTTCCAATGAAGCAACAATGTCGACCATTAAACTTTTCCTGGATCTTCATCAATCAGCGTCTCTCAAGACCTTGTAAGATTTCCCGTCGGAAGGGGTAAAATTTCCCGTCGGAAGGGGTAATATTTCCCGTCGGAAGGGGTAAGATTTCCCGTCGGAAGGGGTAAGATTTCCCGTCGGAAGGGGTAAGATTTCCTGTCCGAAGGGGACATTTGTCACAGAATTCATGAAAATGGGAACAAGTCCTGAAACATCAAATCAACTGGGATTGTTATTTTGAGATATACTTTTACATGTTGAATGTTGAATGGGGGGGCCGCGGTGGCCGAGTGGTGAAGGTGTCCCGACACTTTAACACTAGTCCTCCACCTCTGGGTTGCGAGTTCGAAACCTACGTGGGGCAGTTGCCAGGTACTGACCGTAGGCCGGTGGTTTTTCTCCGGGTACTCCGGCTTTCCTCCACCTCCAAAACCTGGCACGTCCTTAAATGACCCTGGCTGTTAATAGGACGTTAAACAAAAAAAAAACAAATATACATGTTGAATGGTCTTCCTAAAGACTCTCTGGATTATTGATAGACTTTGACAGTCTTCAAGACTATGTATTATATGGTAATGATAATCACTAGCTGGTCGTAACACAACCAGATAAAATGTATCGTCAGACTCATTGATACCAATATTGCTGATGAGATGACAATTTGGGAGGGAATTTGAAAGGTTGGTATTCAGCTCTTTTGAAAGGGAATTTGAAAGGTTGGTATTCAGCTCTTTTGAAAGGGAATTTGAAAGGTTGGTATTCAGCTCTTTTGAAAGGGAATTTTAATGGTTGGTATTGTTCATTTGAAAGGGAATTTTAATGGTTGGTATTGTTCATTTGAAAGGGAATTTTAATTGTTGGTATTGTTCTTTTGAAAGGGAATTTGAATGGTTGGTATTGTTCTTTTGAAAGGGAATTTTAATGGTTGGTATTGTTCATTTGAAAGGGAGTTTTAATGATTGGTATTGTTCTTTTGAAAGGGAATTTTAATGGTTGTTATTGTTCTTTTGAAAGGGAATTTTAATGGTTGTATTGTTCTTTTGAAAGGGAATTTTAATGGTTGGTATTGTTCTTTTGAAAGGGAATTTTAATGGTTGGTATTGTTCTTTTGAAAGGGAATTTGAATGGTTGGTATTGTTCTTTTGAAAGGGAATTTTAATGGTTGGTATTGTTCAATTGAAAGGGAATTTTACTGGTTGGTATTTTGTTCAATTGAAAGGGAATTTGAATGGTTGGTATTGTTCTTTTGAAAGGGAATTTTAATGGTTGGTATTGTTATTTTGAAAGGGAATTTTAATGGTTGGTATTGTTCTTTTGAAAGGGAATTTTAATGGTTGGTATTTTTCTTTTAAAAGGGCATTTGAATGGTTGGTATTGTTCAATTGAAAGGGAATTTTAATGGTTGGTATTGTTCATTTGAAAGGGAATTTTAATGGTTGGTATTGTTCTTTTAAAAGGGAATTCAATTGGTTGGTATTGTTCTTTTGAAAGGGAATTGTATTGCTTGGTATGGTTCTTTTGAAAGGGAATTTTATTGGTTGATATTGTTCTTTTAAAAGGGAATTTTAATGGTTGGTATTGTTCATTTGAAAGGGAATTTTAATGGTTGCTATTGTTCTTTTGAAAGGGAATTTTAATGGTTGGTATTGTTCTTTTGAAAGGGAATTTTATTGGTTGTTATTGTTCTTTTGAAAGAAAATTTTAAAGGTTGGTATTATTTTGATGAAAGGGAATAATTTTAATGGTTGGTATTTTAATGGTTATTTATTGCCATTTGTCACGTGACTCCGGGGATTCATCATTCACGACAAAGTCTTGAATTAAATTTAGTACAAACATTTATTCCTTCCATTCTCCCAACAACCCCAGCACAGCTGGATAACCTCATTCTGCGTGAGCATATTAATGTGGTGAGTTGACCATAGTAAATGACCATCTTACAGGTCAGTCCCAGGCTTCCAAGTGACAGGAATTGGAATGGTTGTTATTGTTTTCTTGAATGAGAATTTTAATGGTTGTCATTGTTTTCATGAAAGGGGATTTTAATGGTTAGTATTGTTCTTTTAAAAGGGGATTTTAATGGTTGGTATTGTTCTTTTGAAAGGCCATTTTAATGGTTGTTATTGTTTTTTTGACAAGGAATTTAATGGTGTAAGTTAGAAGGGGATCAATACCTTTGATATTCAATGTTAAGTTAAAAGGAATTTTCTTTTTAGCCTTTTTCAAGATATTATATCATTACTGACAAAGATAAGTACAGGTTTTAGTTGTCTAATGAAGTAGCCAACTTGAATTTTTACAATTAAAGACTGACTGTTAATTAACATGGCTTTTTAAAAAAAAAAAAAGAAACGTTCTGCATGAATCCTTCTCAAATATCCTGGCCTGCTTTTCTAATTGTGATCCTATCTATTACAGTAACACCCTGGTGAGTGAAATTAAGACTTGGGAACAAAGTAAGATGTGGCCGTTTTCCTGTATCGCGTTTGAAAAGGAAGGACCTTGTGTTCCAGGTGAGTGTTCTTTTTAGTGTTTGTACAGTGATTGTTAAAGGCTCATGGTGATCCGTAATCACTCTGTGTGTGTAAGAGCTCTCCATGATGTCTAATGAATCTCTGGATGGATTGTATTATTACTGATTGAATTGTATTCATGCCATCAAGTTCTACACCTTAGATATTGGTGATCATTGTCAAAATTAATTATAAAAAGGTTTGAAGCACTCATGCAAATATTATATAATCACGTAAAATATACACAATTTATGTAGGAGGGATATATAGGGTATATATCTGTACGAACCCAAAGTGAGGAGGGTTGTACCAAAATTTGGTTGTCCATTTTCCTGTTTTAGGCAGAATCTTGACCAGACAGTTTTGATATATGATAATGAGCTGTGATTCTGTGAGTAGTGTTGGGACGACTTCTCGATTTTAATCGATCATTGATTACTTTATATCCCGCCAGCAACTATCGATTATGAAAGCAAATAATCGATTATTGCAGGGGAGGTAACTCGTATGAGTTTAAAACTTGCTGTACTGAATCCATAATTTTATATAGAAATATATAGAAGAAATCGCCCAAAATGTACACAGGAATCTCGCATTTCTAAACGTATCTCAGAGGTGTGAGGAGCGGGAAGAAAACATTCGGAGTATGTTTTGTCTGTGCTGTATTTAAATGAAAAATAACGAGGGAATCCAAAGGTACATCCTGTTTCAGTAATGGATGCCACGGCAGTGGAACACGCCGACAAACAAACTATTTATCCATACCCGGGAGGGAAAGCCCAATCCTGGGTATGGGAACACTTTGGGTTTTACAAAATCAAGGAAGGTGGGCCAAGTAAAGCAAATTTGGATATGACAAAAGCAGTTTGCAAAATCTGTAGACGAATATAAGTGCGCAGAAATCACTGGGAATTCCACTTTCGTTTTCCTACTACACATTACACAGGCTAGGCTTAACAGAAATTGGGGAGAATAAAACTTTTTACGTTTTTAGCTCGTCTCTTCGAAGAAGAGTGAGAGCTTATGTCGTCACTCCGGCGTCGACGTCGGTGTCGGCGTCGGCGTTGGTTTTCCAAATGTTTGGTGCAAGTGTTGAAAGGCATAGTAATTTATGGTAATATGGTCCCTGTGGGGGTCAAACTATCCCCTGCCAGAGTAAAACCGAAAGATTTTTTTGGGGAAAAAAACAGAATTTTCAAATTTTTGGAATATTTCTGCGTTAAGTTTTTGGTGCAAGTGTTGAAAGGTATTAATACATCACTTTATAATTGTACTAGGGTGCTGATAATTGGCAATAGAGTCCCTATGGAGTAAGACAATCCCTTCCTGGAGTAATTTACTTTAAAAAAAAAAATTGATTTTTTCTTTTTAAATCTGTGTTTTTTTTGTTTTTGCTTTTAAATCTTTGGACTTTGTGTTAAGTTTATGTTGTGAGTGTTGAAAGCCATAGTAATACATGGTATTAGGTTCCCTGTGGGGGTTAAACTATCCCTTGCCGGAGTTAAACTGAAAGATTTTTTGGGGGAATAAACACATTTTAAAAAATTTTGTGCAAATGTTGAAAGCTATTAACACGTCACTTTATGATGTACTAGGGTGCTGATATTAGGTAAAAGAGTCCCTATGGAATTACGCTATCCCTTCTTGGGGTGAAACTGAAAATAAAACAATGTCGAAATGCTCACAATAGACAATTTATACTGGTCCACATTTCTCATTAGGATAATATTTTGTCAAAAAATTGAAGAAATATGTCCAAAAGCAATTACATTTGTATTTAATATATTCATTTAACAACAGCATAGCTTGTCTCCCGAATGTTTGTCAATAAATAATTTATATATATATATAAAATGGTATGGTTTTGAAAATTGCATGAATTCACAAAACATAATCTGATCATGTAAACAATATAAATATTATTAATGCAATTTGCGAAACCATTCCAATTAATATATTTTAATTATTTATTGACAAACATTTGCGAGACGAGCTATGCTGTTCTCCAACAGCTCTTGTTTGTTTTTGTTTTTCAATCTTTGGACTTTGTGTTAAGTTTATATTGTGAGTGTTGAAAGGCATAGTTATACATGGTATTAGGTTCCCTGTGGGGGTTAAACTATCCCTTGCCGGAGTTAAACTAAAAAAATATTTTTTTGGGGGGAAAAACACATTTTTTAAAATTTTTTGTGCAAATGTTGAAAGCTATTTCTTCCACAATACCCTGTGTTATTCAACTCTCAGACCATCAGTTAATCATTACAGCTGTTGATTAACAATCTGTTTATACCACACGTGGTATAAACTCTGTACGCATTTCGATTGGCTAACACGGTGAACTTTGACCCAAGCTGCAATTGTTATTGACGTCATCAATAATCTAATGACGTCACATCACCGGGTCCTGGACGTCACCGGTACACTTTATTTGCATACGCGAAATTATTCTTGGCCACGTTTCCCTTTGATTCAAGCCGATATTATTGTTATTCTTTAAAAGTTGCAAAAAACACTCGCTAAAGCTCGTGTCTTTTGTAACTTTTAAAAAATAACTTACGAGTGTGAAATAAATTCCATGTCCAACAATCACTCGTTGTGTAACCTCTATTTAACACATCACTTTATGATTGTACTAGGGTGCTGATATTTGGTAAAAGAGTCCCTATGGAGTTGCACTATCCCTTCTTGGGGTCAAACTGAAAATAAAACAATGTGAAAATGCTCACAATAGACAATTTATACCGGTCCACATTTTTCAAGGGAGACAACTCTCATTTGGATAATATTTTGTCAAAAAATTGAAGAAATATGTCCAAAAGCAATTACATTTGTATTTAATATATTCATTTAATCTAAGGCAGCATAGCTTGTCTCCCGAATGTTTGTCAATAAATAATCTATATTATATATAAATTGTTTTGGTTTTGAAAATTGCATGAATTCACAAAACATAATCTGATCAAGTAAACAATATAAATATTATTAATGCAATTTGCGAAACCATTCCAATTAATATATTTTAATTATTTATTGACAAACATTCGGGAGACAAGCTATTCTGTTCTCCAACAGCTCTTGTTTATACTGTTGTCTGATCTGTTTTACGATTACTGAAATGTTACTCATAAATTATTTTGAAAAATCCAGAAGTTAGATTGGTGTTCTTGCTTGTTGATAGATCTATGTAAGTTTGTTAGTTTTGGACCTCCGTTTTGTAACATTAGCCATAGCCTTCGGTGCTGATGAACTTCTAACATGTCGATCAAAATCAGGTTCTCCAGAAGGGTAAGCATTTCCTGACACACAATGAATTAAATGCATGATACAATAGTAACAATACTGTTTCATCCCAGGACTTATCATTTGTGATGCTAGAAGCAAAAAAATAGGTCAATTCAGAAAAAGGTTAAGCAACCGATTATATAATCGATAATTAGTAAGTTGTGTTCAACCGATTATCGATTATGATTTCCCCAACCGATTCCGAACACTATCTGTGAGACTTGTGACTGGTTCCTCTATCTCTTTAAGGACAATGAGATCTATTGAAACTAAAAAAGACTTATTTGTTTACAGATTTCACGGACATGTCTGCTGATGAGCTGCGGTTTGCTGCGTACGAAGCTCTGAAAACAGGTGCCCTACAGACCTACGTATGTATCTATGATTTTTGTAAGGTTTATTTTCACATTGATTAGAGCTTACAGCAGTGTTGTAGTGATGATCGGCAGGAATCAATTCAGTAATTGGAAAGGCCGTCCGATTCAGATCATCGATGGTAAAATTTATAATTGATTAATCGACAGGAGATTGTTCTCTTTTATATATCAGGAGAAATTGACACAAATGTCACTGACAACATTACATGGTGTTTAGACAATCTATTAGTACTAGCTGGTCTCAGTCTATACTGAAAACTACCACTGACTGTGTGACGACTGAAGGGTGCTATGATAAAACTACCACTGACTGTGACGACTGAAGGGTTCTGTGATAAAACTACCACTGACTGTGACAACTGAAGGGTTCTGTGATAAAACTACCACTGACTGTGTGATGACTGAAGGGTTCTGTGATAAAACTACCACTGACTGTGACGACTGAAGTGTGCTATGATAAAACTACCACTGACTGTGTGACGACTGAAGGGTGCTATGATAAAACTACCACTGACTGTGACGACTAAAGGGTGCTATGATAAAACTACCACTGACTGTGTGACGACTGAAGGGTTCTGTGATAAAACTACCACTGACTGTGACGACCGAAGGGTTCTGTGATAAAACTACCACTGACTGTGTGACGACTGAAGGGTTCTGTGATAAAACTACCACTGACTGTGACGACTGAAGGGTTCTGTGATCAAACTATCACTGACTGTGTGACGACTGAAGGGTTCTGTGATAAAACTACCACTGACTGTGACAACTGAAGGGTTCTGTGATAAAACTACCACTGACTGTGTGACGACTGAAGGGTTCTGTGATAAAACTACCACTGACTGTGACTACTGAAGGGTGCTGTGATAAAACTACCACTGACTGTGTGACTACTGAAGGGTTCTGTGATAAAACTACCACTGACTGTGTGACGACTGAAGGGTTTTGTGATAAAACTACCACTGACTGTGTGACGACTGAAGGGTTCTGTGATAAAACTACCACTGACTGTGTGACGACTGAAGGGTTCTGTGATAAAACTACCACTGACTGTGTGACGACTGAAGGGTTCTGTGATAAAACTACCACTGACTGTGTGACGACTGAAGGGTTCTGTGATAAAACTACCACTGACTGTGTGACGACTGAAGGGTTCTGTGATAAAACTACCACTGACTGTGTGACGACTGAAGGGTTCTGTGATAAAACTACCACTGACTGTGTGACGACTGAAGGGTTCTGTGATAAAACTACCACTGACTGTGATGGCTGAAGGGTTCTGTGATAAAACTACCACTGACTGTGACGACTGAAGGGTTCTGTGATAAAACTACCACTGACTGTGACGACTGAAGGGTTCTGTGATAAAACTACCACTGACTGTGTGACGACTGAAGGGTGCTGTGATAAAAGTACCACTGACTGTGACGACTGAAGGGTTCTGTGATAAAACTACCACTGACTGTGACGACTGAAGGGTGCTGTGATAAAACTACCACTGACTGTGTGACGACTGAAGGGTGCTATGATAAAACTACCACTGACTGTGACGACTGAAGGGTTCTGTGATAAAACTACCACTGACTGTGTGACGACTGAAGGGTGCTATGATAAAATTACCACTGACTGTGTGACGACTGAAGGGTGCTGTGATAAAACTACCACTGACTGTGTGACAACTGAAGGGTTCTGTGATAAAACTACCACTGACTGTGACTACTGAAGGGTTCTGTGATAAAACTACCACTGACTGTGACGACTGAAGGGTTCTGTGATAAAACTACCACTGACTGTGACGACTGAAGGGTACTGTGATAAAACTACCACTGACTGTGACGACTGAAGGGTTCTGTGATAAAACTACCAATGACTGTGTGACGACTGAAGGGTGCTGTGATAAAACTACCACTGACTGTGACGACTGAAGGGTTCTGTGATAAAACTACCACTGACTGTGTGACGACTGAAGGGTGCTATGATAAAACTACCAATGACTGTGTGACGACTGAAGGGTGCTGTGATAAAACTACCACTGACTGTATGACGACTGAAGGGTTCTGTGATAAAACTACCACTGACTGTGACTACTGAAGGGTTCTGTGATAAAACTACCACTGACTGTGACGACTGAAGGGTTCTGTGATAAAACTACCACTGACTGTGACGACTGAAGGGTGCTATGATAAAACTACCACTGACTGTGACGACTGAAGGGTTCTGTGATAAAACTACCACTGACTGTGTGACGACTGAAGGGTGCCGTGATTAAACTACCACTGACTGTTACTACTGAATGGTTCTGTGATAAAACTACCACTGACTGTGACGACTGAAGGGTGCTGTGATAAAACTACCACTGACTGTGTGACGACTGAAGGGTGCTATGATAAAACTACCACTGACTGTGTGACGACTGAAGGGTGCTGTGATAAAACTACCACTGACTGTATGACGACTGAAGGGTTCTGTGATAAAACTACCACTGACTGTGACTACTGAAGGGTTCTGTGATAAAACTACCACTGACTGTGACGACTGAAGGGTTCTGTGATAAAACTACCACTGACTGTGACGACTGAAGGGTTCTGTGATAAAACTACCACTGACTGTGGCGACTGAAGGGTGCTATGATAAAACTACCACTGACTGTGACGACTGAAGGGTTCTGTGATAAAACTACCACTGACTGTGACGACTGAAGGGTGCTATGATAAAACTACCACTGACTGTTACTACTGAAGGGTTCTGTGATAAAACTACCACTGACTGTGACGACTGAAGGGTGCTGTGATAAAACTATCACTGACTGTGACGACTGAAGGGTTCTGTGATAAAACTACCACTGACTGTGACGACTGAAGGGTTCTGTGATAAAACTTCCACTGACTGTGACGACTGAAGGGTTCTGTGATAAAACTACCACTGACTGTGACGACAGAAGGGTTCTGTGATAAAACTACCACTGACTGTGACAACTGAGGGGTTCTGTGATAAAACTACCACTGACTGTGACTACTGAAGGGTTCTGTGATAAAACTACCACTGACTGTGTGACGACTGAGGGGTTCTGTGATAAAACTACCACTGACTGTGACGACTGAAGGGTTCTGTGATAAAACTACCACTGACTGTGACGACTGAAGGGTTCTGTGATAAAACTACCACTGACTGTGTGACGACTGAAGGGTTCTGTGATAAAACTACCACTGACTGTGACGACTGAAGGGTTCTGTGATAAAACTACCACTGACTGTGACTACTGAAGGGTTCTGTGATAAAACTACCACTGACTGTTACTACTGAAGGGTTCTGTGATAAAACTACCACTGACTGTGTGACGACTGAAGGGTTCTGTGACAAAAATAACACTGACTGTGACGGCTGAAGGGTTCTGTGATAAAACTACCACTGACTGTGACTACTGAAGGGTTCTGTGATAAAACTACCACTGACTGTGACGACTGAAGGGTACTGTGATAAAACTACCACTGACTGTGACGACTGAAGGGTTCTGTGATAAAACTACCACTGACTGTGACGACTGAAGGGTTCTGTGATAAAACTACCACTGACTGTGACGACTGAAGGGTTCTGTGATAAAACTACCACTGACTGTGTGACTGAAGGGTTCTGTGATAAAACTACCACTGACTGTGACGACTGAAGGGTTCTGTGATAAAACTACCACTGACTGTGACGACTGAAGGGTTCTGTGATAAAACTACCACTGACTGTATGACGACTGAATGGTTCTGTGATAAAACTACTACTGACTGTGTGACGACTGAGGGGTTCTGTAATAAAACTACCACTGACTGTGTGACGACTGAAGGGTTCTGTGATAAAACTACCACTGACTGTGTGACGACTGAAGGGTTCTGTGATAAAACTACCACTGACTGTGTGACGACTGAATGGTTCTGTGATAAAACTACCACTAACTGTGTGACGACTGAGGGGTTCTGTAATAAAACTACCACTGACTGTGTGACGACTGAAGGGTTCTGTAATAAAACTACCACTGACTGTGTGACGACTGAAGGGTTCTGTGATAAAACTACCACTGACTGTGTGACGACTGAAGGGTTCTGTAATAAAACTACCACTGACTGTGTGACGACTGAAGGGTTCTGTGATAAAACTACCACTGACTGTGTGACGACTGAAGGGTTCTGTGATAAAACTACCACTGACTGTGTGACGACTGAAGGGTTCTGTGATAAAACTACCACTGACTGTGTGACGACTGAAGGGTTCTGTGATAAAACTACCACTGACTGTGACGACTGAAGGGTTCTGTGATAAAACTACCACTGACTGTGACGACTGAAGGGTTCTGTGATAAAACTACCACTGACTGTGACGACTGAAGGGTTCTGTGATAAAACTACCACTGACTGTGTGACGACTGAAGGGTTCTGTGATAAAACTACCACTGACTGTGTGACGACTGAAGGGTTCTGTGATAAAACTACCACTGACTGTGACGACTGAAGGGTTCTGTGATAAAACTACCACTGACTGTGTGACTACTGAAGGGTTCTGTGATAAAACTACCACTGACTGTGACGACTGAAGGGTTCTGTGATAAAACTACCACTGACTGTGACGACTGAAGGGTTCTGTGATAAAACTACCACTGACTGTTACTACTGAAGGGTTCTGTGATAAAACTACCACTGACTGTGTGACGACTGAAGGGTTCTGTGATAAAACTATCACTGACTGTGACGACTGAAGGGTGCTATGATAAAACTACCACTGACTGTGACGACTGAAGGGTTCTGTGATAAAACTACCACTGACTGTGACGACTGAAGGGTTCTGTGATAAAACTACCACTGACTGTGACGACTGAAGGGTGCTATGATAAAACTACCACTGACTGTGACGACTGAAGGGTGCTATGATAAAACTACCACTGACTGTGACGACTGAAGGGTTCTGTGATAAAACTATCACTGACTGTGACGACTGAAGGGTACTGTGATAAAACTACCACTGACTGTGACGACTGAAGGGTGCTGTGATAAAACTACCACTGACTGTGTGACGACTGAAGGGTTCTGTGATAAAACTACCACTGACTGTGACGACTGAAGGGTTCTGTGATAAAACTACCACTGACTGTGATGGCTGAAGAGTGCTGTGATAAAACTACCACATTTTAGTACAGCTTGTCCTTACAAACGAGACATTTGATTTTATGGCTGTAAATAGTCTAGTCTTGCCTAGTCTAAATATTTTTCACATCAAAAATACATATATTGGGTTATGAACAAGCTTTTAGTAATAACACAATAAATAATTACCTAAAAGTACTGTAAAACCGATTATTAAAACTGATTATCGGATCGGTTTGCCCTGCCGATTCCATCCGATCATCAATTTTGATTTTTAACCGATTATACAACACTAGCTTACAGACCGACATAGGTTTCCTTGTAATTTTTATTTTTTTTGTGAAGTTTATTTTCACATTAATTACGGCTTTCAGACCTACATTATTTGTATCTTGGCACATATTGGCTCCGATCAACCCCAGGGGCTGATGGGTGGGGCCAAAATGGGTCACATACATTATATGAACATTGACTGAAATATTCAGAACTCAGAACTGTTAAAGCCAGACACGATCCTCTTGTTAAGTTTTTAGTCAGAATGAAACAAAATTCAAACTTTCTTTATATTGTTTGGAACAGATATATCTTCAGAAAAGCTGGGGGTTAGAAAAGATATCTCTTCAGAAAGGCCGGGGGTTAGAAACAGATATCTCTTCAGAAAAGCCAGTCAATGTTAACTTTAAGCACTTGCTAGAAACAACAATTGGCCATATTTTATTTCACACCAATTAAGAATCAACCTTAGCTTGAACTATTTAGTGGCGTAGTAATTTTTAGAGAAAAGAGGCCGTCAATAAAAGTGAATTTCAAATGTGTAGATTACATTATAAGGATTAAGTTGAACATGTTTTTATGATATGGAGTTATAACACACAAAAAAACTAAGTGTGCTGTCATTAAACCACTTCATCAGATTGTGGGCTATTCAAATCGCCCTGCATCAATGGTCCGTCGTCTGTCCGTCCATAAACAATCCTTGTTATCGCTATTTCTTGATAAGTATTGGAGGGATATTCCTCAAACTTCATTTATAGGTTCCCCTTGGTCCCTAGTTTTGCCATTTGAATAGATTATTTATCAGAAGAACAAAATGGCCGACAGGTAGCCATCTTGGATTTTAATAATTGAAGTTTATAATTGCTATTTCTTGAAAAGTACTGGAGGGATATGACTCAAACTTCATTTGTAGGTTCCTCTTGGTCCCTAGTTTTCCCATTTGAATTTATATTTTTGATCAGGAAAACAAACTGGTTGACAGGCAGCCATCTTTGGTTTTTTTTAAAGTACTGAAGGGATGTTTCTCAAACTTCACATGTAGGTTGAACTTGTTCATGTTAGCAGATTGGTAAGAGGAAAAAAGAAAGAAGGGTAAATACAGAGAAGATAGTCTGACATATAGAACCAATAAACTCTTTTAATGGTGGACGCCAAGATCCCTCTGGGATCTCTTGTTTGAAATAATACAATGGCCTAAAGCATTGTTGTTTGAAAGTGCAGATTTCCTTATGAAAATCATTTAGATAAATAGATTTCATTAAAATAACTGTCTTGCCTTTTTTTAGACAAACCATGTACAATGTCTGAACCAAGATTTTACCTCGAAAAGACAAGTGCTGAAAAATGCAACGATGACCGTGAAACAGAAAATGGTAAGGCACCAGTTTGAGATGTGAAAAAAAATGATTGTTCTCTGCAGACCTCATCATGTATAAGTTTTAACAAGGGTGTTCAATTCTGTAGTAACTGTACATTCATGTTACCCAGGGGTCGAAATGTGAAAATGGCTTGATTGTATATCTAACTTTAAATGGACAAAGATTTTAATTTTCATTACATCGCAGTTTTCAATGGAAAATATCTGTTTTGTGTATTTTTACTTGACAGATGTCATTGATAGAGGAATATAGAAACAAGAAATCCAGGTCTGTATATATATATATATATTGCTTGATACCGGTCACAATGTCATCAATGTTAATCGGCACAGTAAACATATATGAATTGAAAAATAATAGAACTGTTTTAACATGATCATAACTGAGGCTGATAAAAATAACGTATGGACAATCATTATCACTTAGATCTAATACAAATTGGAGATACTGTTTATCACTTAATACAAATTGGGGATACTGTTTATCACAGTGACTAAATACAAATTGGAGATACTGTTTATCACTAAATACAAATTGGAGATACTGTTTATCACTTAATACAAATTGGAGATACTGTTTATCACTTAATACAAATTGGAGATACTGTTTATCACTCAATACAAATTGGAGATACTATTTATCACTTAATACAAATTGGAGATACTGTTTATCACTTAATACAAATTGGAGATATTGTTTATCACTTAATACATATTGGAGATTCTGTTTATCACTAAATACAAATTGGAGATACTGTTTATCACTAAATACAAATTGGAGATACTATTTATCACTTAATACAAATTGGAGATACTGTTTATCACTTAATACAAATTGGAGATATTGTTTATCACTTAATACATATTGGAGATTCTGTTTATCACTAAATACAAATTGGAGATACTGTTTATCACTAAATACAAATTGGTGATACATTTCAAAGAAATATGGATACTGTTTATTACAGTTTATGTTACATTTTTCACATTATTTTGAAAAGAAAATTTAGTTTATCTATTTGTATCTGATTATTCAATTATTAATATCTTCATCTTATCATACTTTTGTTTTTCAGAGGAAGTGATGGAGGAGGTAAATGATCTTATTTCATTATTTTATTAGCTCACCTGGTCCAAAGGACCTAAGGACCAAGGGGCCGCCACGGTGGCCGAGTGGTTAAGGTGTCCCGACACTTTAACGCTAGCCCTCCACCTCTGGGTTGCGAGTTCGAAACCTACGTGGGGCAGTTGCCAGGTACTGACCGTAGGCCGGTGGTTTTTAGGTCATCTGACCCGAAGTCATCATGTTTCGTCCGTCGTCGTGCGCCGTCCGCCGTGCGCCGTGCGCCGTCCGCCGTGCGTAAACTTTTCACATTTCAAACTTCTTCTCAAGTTCCACCAGTGGGATTGAGCTGAAACTTGCCTGAAATGATGCTGGGATGGTCCTGACCAAGTGTTGTTATTTTTCGGGTCGGTCTGAAATCCAAGATGGCCGCCACAGCCGCCATCTTGAAAACACATTTTAAACTTCTTCTCAAGTTCCACTAGTCAGATTGAGCTGAAACTTGCCTGAAATGATGCTGGGATGGTCCTGAGGAAGTGTTGTTATTTTTCAGGTCGGTCAGAAATCCAAGATGGCCGCCACGGCAACCATCTTGAAAAACACATTTTAAACTTCTTCTCCAGTTCCACTCATGCCATTGAGCTGGAAATTGGTGAGGATGTTAAGGAAGGAGAGCCAATAAAGTGTTGTTATTTTTCGGCTTCGTAAAAACTTTGACATGGCAGCCACGGCAGCCATTTTGTAACATGATTGCGCAATCATTGTTCTTCTGAACAACACCTATTTCAAACTTCTTCTCAAATACCATCAGTGGGATTCAGCTCTTACTTACCAGAAATGATCCTGAGATGGTCCTGACCAAGTGTTGTTATTTTTCAGGTCGGTCAGAAATCCAAGATGGCCGCCATGGCAGCCATCTTGAAAAACACATTTTAAACTTCTTCTCCAGTTCCACTGGTGCCATTGAGCTGGAAATTGGTGAGGATATTAAGGAAGGAGAGGCAACAAAGTGTTGTTATTTTTCGACCCCGTAAAAACTTTGACATGGCAGCCATGGTGGCTATTTTGTAACATGATTGGGCAATCATGGTTCTTCCTTAACTACACCTATTTAAAACTTCTTCTCAAATTCCACCAGTGTGATTCTGCTCTAACTTACCAGAAATGATCCTGAGATGGTCCTGGCCAAGTGTTGTTATTTATCGGGTCAGTCAGAAATCCAAGATGGCCGCCATGACAGCCATCTTGAAAAACACATTTTAAACTTCTTTTCAAGTTCCACTCATGCCATTGAGCTGGAAATTGGTGAGGATGTTAAGGAAGGAGAGGCAACAAAGTGTTGTTATTTTTCGGCCCCATAAAAACTTTGACATGGCAGCCACGGTGGCCATTTTGTAACATGATTGCGCAATCATGGTTCTTCTTAATAACACTTATTTCAAACTTCTTCTCAAATTCCATCAGTGGGATTCAGCTCTAACTTACCAGAAATGATCCTGACCAAGTGTTGTTATTTATCGGGTCAAGTCAGAAATCCAAGATGGCCACCATGGCAGCCATCTTGAAAAACACATTTTAAACTTCTTCCCCAGTTCCACTGGTGCCATTGAGCTGGAAATTGGTGTGGATGTTAAGGAAGGAGAGCCAACAAAGTGTTCTAATTTTTCGGCCTCTTAAAAAATTTGACATGGCAGCCACGGCGGCCATTTTGTAACATGATTGCACAATCATGGTTCTTCCTTAACAACACCTATTTAAAACTTCTCAAAGTCCATCAGTGGGATTTAGCTCTAACTTACCAGAAATGATCCTGAGATGGTCTTGACCTAGTGTTGCTATTTTTCAGGTCGGTCAGAAATCCAAGATGGCCGCCATGGCCAACAGTGCCACTTTACTCGCTACAGAGAATGCATACTACAATAGTATAAGGGTCTTTAATTTTGAGTCAGATGACCGTTAAGGCCCATGGGCCTCTTGTTCTCTGGGTACTCCGGCTTTCCTCCACCTCCAAACCTGGCACGTCCTTAAATGACCCTGGCTGTTAATAGGACGTTAAACAAAAACAAATCAAACCAAAACCTAAGGACCAAGGTGATCTTAAGCCATACCGTGGCATCCAGTGTCCGTCTGTCAACAACTGACTTCTTCTTCTTAACCGCTGATCAGAATTTAACGAAATTTGGTAGGAAGCTTCCCTATGTGTCTTATTGGGGATTCAAATTTATACAAATGATGGGGCTGACCCCCTAGGGGCCTGAGGGGTTAGGCCATCTTCTCTGGAACTAAGCAATGTATGACATTGATATTTCAGTAGTAACATCCTTAGGTGGTTTGGGTTCAAATTTATACAAATGATGGGGCTGACCCCCTAGGGGCCTGAGAGGCTTGGCCAAAAAGGGTCCATTTGGCAATACAATGTATTGATTATTAATGACTTCTGAAACTATGCAATGTATGACATTGATATTTCAGTGGTAACATCCCTAGGTGGTTGGGATTCAAATTTATACCAATGATATGGCTGACCCCCAGGGGCCTCAGGAGCTGGGCAAAAGGGAGCAATTTGACTATATTGCTATAAAGGACTTCTTGTATTTTTGAAACTATTGAGATCCCCACCCCCTAACCATATATCATTGCTGGGCATCAAGAGATTAACACAATCCTGATGTAAAAATAGGCCCAGGGGTCTTTCCCCACCCCCGAAGGGACTTCAGGTTCCTTTAAACACAATCATGTTGAGTCTTGACTTCATTTCTGGATCATATCTTTGAAGCAGTTGGGATCCCACCCCATAACCATACATATACATGTAGCATTATTAGACATCAACAAATAAAGCTATTTACAAATTGAACATGAACATTCTTTTGATGTTTGCTCAAATAAACCATGTTAGCAATACAGGCCCTCTGGGCCTCTTGTAAAGATAAATAATATAAGTGAGATGATAAGATTTTCTAAAATTTATGAAAGAAAAATACAATTTAGTGATTTACATTCTAGTTACAACTGTGTAAAAACATCAGTTAGCGCTAGAGTTAGATACATAAACTAGATAATAGATTATGTGATTTGTGTTGGAGTTAAGGTTGTATGCTATACATACTGTACATGTGGTCTGTGTTAGAGTAAAGGTTATATGCTACCTTACACATTGTACCTGTGGTCTGTGTTAGAGTTAAGGTTATATGCTACCTTACACATTATACCTGTGATTTGTGTTAGAGTTAAGGTTATATGCTACCTTACACATTATAGCTGTGATTTGTGTTAGAGATAAGGTTATATGCTACCTTACACATTGTACCTGTGGTCTGTGTTAGAGTTAAGGTTATATGCTACCTTACACATTATACCTGTAGTTTGTGTTAAGGTTATATGCTACCTTACACATTGTACCTTTGATTTATGTTAGAGTTAAGGTTGTATGCTACCTTAAACATGTGTTAGATGCTGACAGAATGGTAATGTTTTAGCTCATTTTTCTTTCCTTCAGGTTCATCAACCATGTCCCTATTCAGTAACTCAGCTGGAAGTTCTGGAGCTAGTGGTACAAGCAGCACTAACTCATTTGGTGGAGGTTCTGGAAGTTCCACTTTTGGTGGCAGTGGTGGGAATACTTCACTGTTCGGTGGGGGCACCGGGGCATTCAGTGCTCCCAGTACTGGAGCCTTTGGTTCAAACACAGCTGCTCAGGCAACTGGTCAGACATTTGGGGCTTCAACGTTTGGTCAAAGTACTGCCACAGCTACTAATGCATTCACAGCTCCTCAAGCTCAAAACACAAACCCCTTTGGGTCTTCCCAGACGAGCACTGTTAGTCCTTTTGGTGGAAATGCCGGTGGGGCCACATTCAGTAGCCCAGGGACATTCAGTAGTAGTTTTGGTAAAACCTCCCCAGCTACGAATTTATTTGGTGTTTCATCTCAAAGCGGGCCAAGTGTCAGTCAGACTCAACAGTTCGGTGCTTCAAACAATGCGTTCGGGACAACAACAGGAGGGAATGTAGTGACAGCACCATCTAGTGATACACAAGGGGACACAACCCAAGGCACAGTGTACACACCACTGGAAAAGCTTAGCAAAGAAGAATTGGCTGCTTACAATGCTACAACATTTACTCTGGGTAAAATTCCGACCAAACCTCCTCCTAAGGAACTCGTGTTCTGATTGTTTTTTTTGCATGTTTTTTACTAAAAATATATTGTAAGCTACCGTAGACTTCTGAACATTACCTGTGCATACAAAGATTTGTGTCATTTTGGTGAATTTCTACTGTAGTAATAAAAAGTTGTTTTTATTAAAATTGGAAATTTTAGCAGTCATCTTGTTTTTGTTCAGGGAGCATTGTGTTAAATTCTGATTGTGCTAATAACATTTTATATATATAGTACTACAGTCAAATCTTGTTATCTCTGCTAACTCAAAAACCCAGGTGCTTTTAAATTGATATTAAACATTAAGATCGGACGGTAAAATTCTATGTTAAATATACAAATATGTAGAAGTTACACAATGAGTGGTTGTTGGATATGGAATTGATTTCACAGGAGTAAGTTATTTTTTAAAAGTTAGAAAAGACATGAACTTTAGCGAGTGTGAAATATATTCCATATCCAAAAATTACAAGTCATGTGACCTGTTTCTACACAATAATATCAGCTTGAATCATTTGGCGTATGCAAATACATTATTTGACCTAATAAGGGTGCAGGACGGGGGTAATTGACAGTGGGGGTGCCCTTATTAAGATTAGTTATTCTGAAGTTTTATGAAACAGACTATACCTTATAGCATAATACCCAAGGCTGTGGAAACAGTAAAATATTCAGTCATAAAAATATTCCAGATTAAGATATTTATTCATTATCATATATTAAGCTTAACATCACTTGAATATTCCTGTAAACTTGTAAACTATGCCAGCTGATCTTTAGACCAGAGAACGTGTGTTCCACCATTTATGTTCAAATGGAACGCTTTTGTGTTCTATTTATAGACACGGGTGATTTCCCAGATCATACCCGACATCGTTTTCTTTGACCTAATAATTGATTAACAATGTCTTTTACTAGCTTTCTGTTCTGAACAAAAGTTATTTATCAACAAGAATGAAGTCTTTTACTCTATCTTCAAATGTAGATGGTAAGTTATTATTTGTATGTGTGTTTAGTTTCGGGTGCTCTTTGCACTGACATGTCATCTGTAGGGATAGACAAAATATGGCGAAAACTTGTGTTCCAGTTACTTAATTTGCTGAAGAAAATTGAACACATAAAGTTGAACACATAAAGTAGCAATACATTTCAAATGAATTATTACTTTTGGACACTTAGATTTATTTCCTTTAGATTTATTTCCTTGAAAAAGGTAGGGGCGCCCTTATTAGGTCAAATACGGTAAGGTGTACATGTGACGACCAGGACATGGTGATGTGAATCATTCAATTATTGATGATATAAATAACAATTGCAGCTCGGGTCAAAGTTTGAGATCTTGACCTATCAATACACCAGAAGGTCATATTCCACTAGTGGTATATAACATATATTTATCCAACAGTCGGCACATTTATACAATGGCTTGAGAGTGGAATAACACAGGGTATTGCGGTAGAAACTTTATCATTAAAGCTCTGGATTTATTCTGGTTTTTCATGGCCAAGAGATAACGAGATTTAGCTCTATTTCTATAGTGTCCTAACTGATCATTGCACTAATCTCTGCAATGATCAACATCATTTTAATTTATACAATGCTCATTGTTAGCTCACCTGGTCCGAAGGACCAAGGTGAGCTTATGCCATACCGTGGCGTCCGTCGTCCGTCGTCTGTCGTCCGTCGTCGTCCGTCGTCCGTCCGTCCGTCAACAATTGACTTCTTCTTCATAACCACTGATCAGAATTTGACCAAATTTGGTCAGAAGCATCCCTATGGGTAGAGGACTCAAAATTGTACAAATGATGGGGCTGACCCCCCAGGGGCCTGAAGGGCGGGGCCAAAAGGGGTCAATTTGGCTATATGATATAAACAACTTCTTCTCTGAAACCGAGCAAAGGATATTGCTCCTATTTGCCTGGAAGCATCACTATGAGGTGAGGATTCAAAATTGTACAAATGGTGGTGCTGACCCCCTAGGGGCCTGAGGGGCGGGGCCAAAATGGGTCAATATAGCTATATTGATATTAACGACTTCTTCTCTGGAACCGAGCGATGGATATCACTCATATTTGCCTGGTAGCATCACTTTGGGGTGGGGATTCAAAATTGTACAAATGATGGGACTGACCCCCTAGGGGCCTGAGGGGCGGGGCCAAAATGGGTCAATATAGCTATATTGATAATACCGACTTCTTCTCTGAAACCGAGCAATGGATATCGCTCATATTTGCCTTGTAGCATTACTTTGGGGTTGGGATTCAAAATTGTACAAATTATGGGGCTGACCCCCAGGGGCCTGAAGGGCGGGGCCAAAAGTGTTCAATTGGGCTATATTGATATAAACAACTTCTTCTCTGAAACCGAGCAAAGGATATTGCTCCTATTTGCCTGGAAGCATCACTATGAGGTGGGGATTCAAAATTGTACAAATGGTGGTGCTGACCCTCTAGGGGCCTGAGGGGAGGGGCCAAAATGGGTCAATATAGCTATATTGGTATTAACGACTTCTTCTCTGGAACCGAGCAATGGATATCACTCATATTTGCCTGGTAGCATCACTTTGGGGTGGGGATTCAAAATTGTACAAATGATAGGACTGACCCCCTAGGGGCCTGAGGGGCGGGGCCAAAATGGGTCAATATAGCTATATTGATAATACCGACCTCTTCTCTGAAACCGAGCAATGGATATCACTCATATTTGCCTGGTAGCATTATTTTGGGGTGGGGATTCAAAATTGTACAAATGATGGGGCTGACCCCCAGGGGCCTGAAGGGTGGGGCCAAATGTGTTCAATTGGGCTATATTGATATAAACAACTTCTTCTCTGAAACCGAGCAAAGGATATTGCTCCTATTTGCCTGGAAGCATCACTATGAGGTGGGGATTCAAAATTGTACAAATGGTGGTGCTGACCCCCTAGGGGCCTGAGGGGTGGGGCCAAAATGGGTCAATATAGCTATATTGATATTAACAACTTCTTCTCTGGAACTGAGCAATGGATATCACTCATATTTGCCTGGTAGCATCACTTTGGGGTGGGGATTCAAAATTGTACAAATGATGGGGCTGACCCCCTAGGGGCCTGAAGGGCGGGGCCACATGTGTTCAATTGGGCTATATTGATTTAAACAACTTCTTCTCTGAAACTAAGCAATGGATATCTTTAATATGTGACTGGTAGCATTCCCTTGGGTTAAGGATGCAAAATTGTATAAATGATGGGGCCGACCCCTTGGAGGCTGAGGGGCTGGGCCAAAAGGGGTCAATTTTGCTAAATTGATATGAACAACTTCTCTGAAACAGCTCATATTTGACTATTAGCATCCTATTGGGGTAGGGATTCAAAATTGTATAAAGGAAGGAGCTGACCCCCCAGGGGGCAGAGGGCAGGGTCAAAAGATCTTCTCTGAAACTAAGCAATGGATATCACTCACATTTGTGTGGTAGCATCCCTATGGGGTCGCGCCAAAAGTCAATTTCATTTCATGGATTAATGCACCTTTTGGTATTTTTAGTATTAAAATAAAACCAATGTACATGTACCCATATAAAATGCTTATGATATATATTGACATAGCAATACCAGCGACAAATATACTTAAGCATCATTCTTGTTTCATATCTCATGAAACCAGGTGAGCGATTCAGGCCCTCTGGGCCTCTTGTTTTAATCTGTACAATGACCATTGTTTTATTCTGTATAATGATCATTGTTTTAATCTGTACAATGACCATGTTTTAATCTGTACAATGGCCATTGTTTTAATCTGTATAATGGTCATTGTTTTAATCTATACAATGACCATGTTTTAATCTGTATAATGGCCATTGTTTTAATCTGTACAATGATCATCATTGTTTTAATCTGTATAATGGTCATTGTTTTAATCTATACAATGACCATGTTTTAATCTGTATAATGGCCATTGTTTTAATCTGTACAATGATCATCATTGTTTTAATCTATACAATGGCCATTGTTTTAATCTATACAATGACCATTGTTTTAATCTGTACAATGGCCATTGTTTTAATCTGTACAATGGCCATTGTTTTAATCTATACAATGACCATTGTTTTAATCTGTACAATGATCATCATTGTTTTAATCTATACAATGGCCATTGTTTTAATCTATACAATGACCATTGTTTTAATCTGTACAATGGCCATTGTTTTAATCTATACAATGACCATTGTTTTAATCTGTACAATGATCATCATTGTTTTAATCTATACAATGACCATGTTTTAATCTGTACAATGACCATTGTTTTAATCTGTACAATGGCCATCATTGTTTTAATCTGTACAATGGCCATTGTTTTAATCTATACAATGACCATTGTTTTAATCTGTACAATGATCATTTTTAGCTCACCTGGACCAAAGGCTTATGTCATGGTGTGGCGTCCGTCGTCAGTCCGTCCGTTCGCACTCACTCAGATATACTTGTGGTGTGAATTAACGATTTATTTCGTGCAAAAATCTTCGCCGCCTATAGGAGATGAAATTTGATGTAATTTCGTGTTTTTTCCCATAATTCATCATTAAACCTCATTGCGCATGTGCTTTTTTAGTAACGGAATAAACGGAAATTAAATGTGATGTCCGTATCTAATTAAAACTTGTGCCTTGCACCCCACAAGTTCACAGACAAAAGATTACACCCCATAGGTCAATCCTGTCCGTATCACCGTCTGTTCGTCCGTCAACATTTGATTCAAATCGCTACTAGTCAAAAAGTTCATATTGGATTTTGACCAAATTTGGTCAGAAACATCCTTGGCCGAATGGGATAAGATTTTGCATAAATGGTGACTCTCACCCCCAAGGGGCCAGAGGGGCGGTGTCAAATAAGGGAAATAGAGGTTATTCCTTTAAATTGCTACTTGTCATAAAGTTATGAATGGATTTGAACCCAGTTTGGTCAGAAACATTCTAGGGAGAAGGGGAACAGATTTTGCATAAATGGTGACTCTGACCAAAGGGACAGGGCCCAATAGGGGAAATATAGGTAATTCCTTTAAATCGTTACTAGTTTTTAAGTTATGAATGCATGTTGTAAAAACAATCCTTGAGGTCTTTTAGACCCTTACAGAGTCTGGACTTCGTTATTTCTTTAAAGCAGTTGGGATCCCCACACTATAACCATATATAGCATTATTTGAGATTGACAAATAAAACGAATTGAACATGAACATTATTTTGACATTTGGTCAAATCCAACCAGCTGAGCGATACAGGTCCCATGGGCCTCTTGTTTAATTTGTGCGATGACCATAACTGTTCTATCTGTTTCTATTGCACTTAAATTAAGCTCAATTAACTACATTTATAGTTTCAACTAGTTATTTGCTCCCTGGAGCTTAAAGTGCTGTGTCCTGTGTCTAGCTGTGGTCTCTGAAATACCCTACCCTGGCGGTTTTTGTTTCTCGGAAAGCTGAGAAATAGACTGGTCTGTGATGTTGTGGCTGTCCTTGGTAAGACACTTTACCCTAATTGCCCTGGATGGCATGTGATGGGCCGGCTGCATGTTGTTCAGTGAGGTAGTCACCAGCTACTACAAGGAGACCCTGCCTCAAAAAGACATTGTTGAGTTGTGTCCCAGTATAGATTGTGGAAATCCATTCTTTCAAAGCTTTCATCAAATAGTAGACTCTTTATATTTCCATTTATAATGTTCTAGTGATGTATATTTTATTGTTAAAGAATCTAAAAAGAATTGAATTCCTTTCAAGCACTTGTGTGCAAATTCCAACACTGACCTCAAATTCTAGCACTCTTTTCATCATTTGTGCAATCCATATAGGGTGTAGAGCTCACAAAATCATTGAAATTAATGAATGACCTTGATTTAGTCCTTTCAAGGGGGTCATGTGTGTTAAATTTTATAAACATCTTTCCAATTACCATAAGCTCATGGGTCTTTAGGACCAGGTGACGTAAATAAATTCCAAGTGATATCAAAGAAATGTGAAAAGATTTAGAAAAGGAAGACAAGTGTATCTGTAAAATACTTGTTTATTTCATCAGTTTAATGTACAAATGATACTACACGGAATATAACAGACAAAAAACATTACAAACCAACACAACTTATTTACATAATGATATTTAACCCTGAATGTATGTCAAGGTCATTTATGCATCTATAAGATGTCATTAATAACCATATATATGTGACATCTGTTATGCGAAACTTATTTTCATTGAGATTATTGAAGCAGCTTTTTATGCAGATTGAATCAAAGACATTTTACATTAAAAATGTTTGCTATGTCCAATGCTTCAATGCTTTCATGTTCTCATGTTTGACTTAGCACTAATTTGCCTAGTCTTGTAATTTACGATACAAAATTTCTTGGAACAGTCACCTTTGAATTTATATGGACCCAAGATTCAAACAAAGAGTTGTTCTTTCAGATTGAACAAGTACATTTTCACGTATTCATGTCTGTGTGTAATTACATATAGAGAACACTGATTCACATATTCATGTCCATGTAATTACATATAGGGAACACTGAATCACATATTCATGTCTGTGTGTAATTACATATAGAGAACACTGATTCACATATTCATGTCCATGTAATTACATATAGGGAACACTGAAACACATATTCATGTCTGTGTAATTACATATAGGGAACACTGAATCACATATTCATGTCTGTGTAATTACATATAGGGAGCACTGATTCACATATTCATGTCCATGTAATTACATATAGGGAACACTGAATCACATATTCATGTCTCTGTGTAATTACATATAGGAAGCACTGAATCACATATTCATGTCTCTGTGTAATTACATATAGAGAACACTGAATCACATATTCATGTCTGTGTAATTACATATAGGGAACACTGAATCACATATTCATGTCTCTGTGTAATTACATATAGGGAACACTGAATCACATATTCATGTCTCTGTGTAATTACATATAGAGAACACTGAATCACATATTCATGTCTCTGTGTAATTACATATAGAGAACACTGAATCACATATTCATGTCTGTGTAATTACATATAGGGAACACTGAATCACATATTCATGTCTGTGTAATTACATATAGGGAACACTGAATCACATATTCATGTCTCTGTGTAATTACATATAGAGAACACTGAATCACATATTCATGTCTGTGTAATTACATATAGGGAACACTGAATCACATATTCATGTCTGTGTAATTACATATAGGGAACACTGAATCACATATTCATGTCTGTGTAATTACATATAGGGAACACTGAATCACATATTCATGTCTCTGTGTAATTACATATAGAGAACACTGAATCACATATTCATGTCTGTAATTACATATAGAGAACACTGAATCACATATTCATGTATGTGTAATTACATATAGGGAACACTGAATCACATATTCATGTCTGTGTAATTACATATAGGGAGCACTGAATCACATATTCATGTCTGTAATTACATATAGAGAACACTGAATCACATATTCATGTCTCTGTGTAATTACATATAGAGAATACTGAATCACATATTCATGTCTGTGTAATTACATATAGGGAACACTGAATCACATATTCATGTCTGTGTAATTACATACAGGGAACACTGAATCACATATTCATGTCTGTGTAATTACATATAGGGAACACTGAATCACATATTCATGTCTGTGTAATTACATATAGGGAGCACTGAATCACATATTCATGTCTGTAATTACATATAGAGAACACTGAATCACATATTCATGTCTGTGTAATTACATGTAGAGAACACTGAATCACATATTCATGTCTCTGTGTAATTACATATAGGGAACACTGAATCACATATTCATGTCTGTGTAATTACATATAGGGAACACTGAATCACATATTCATGTCTGTGTAATTACATATAGAGAACACTGAATCACCTATTCATGTCTGTAATTACATATAGAGCCAAAAGTAAACTCAAGGATTTTCAAGGCCAAGCACAGAGCAAAATTTAAGAACCGTAAAAGCCAAGGGCAAGGGTTCATGTACAGGGCTCATTGCCATGTGACTCAGCATCACGCCATGTGACTCAGCATCACGTACAGGGCTCATCGCCATGTGACTCAGCGTCACGTACAGGGCTCATCGCCATGTGACTCAGCATCACGCCATGTGACTCAGCATCACGTACAGGGCTCATCGCCATGTGACTCAGCGTCACGTACAGGGCTCATCGCCATGTGACTCAGCGTCACGTACAGGGCTCATCGCCATGTGACTCAGCGTCACGTACAGGGCTCATCGCCATGTGACTCAGCATCACGTACAGGGCTCATCGCCATGTGACTCAGCATCACGCCATGTGACTCAACGTCACGTACAGGGCTCATCGCCATGTGACTCAGCGTCACGTACAGGGCTCATCGCCATGTGACTCAGCGTCACGTACAGGGCTCATCGCCATGTGACTCAGTATCACGTACAAGGCTCATCGCCATGTGACTCAGCGTCACGTACAGGGCTCATCGCCATGTGACTCAGCGTCACGTACAGGGCTCATCGCCATGTGACTCAGCGTCACGTACAGGGCTCATCGCCATGTGACTCAGCATCACGCCATGTGACTCAACGTCACGTACAGGGCTCATCGCCATGTGACACAGCATCACGCCATGTGACACAGCATCATGTATAGGGCTCATCGCCATGTGACTCAGCATCACGCCATGTGACTCAGCGTCACGTACAGGGCCCTAGCCATGTGACTCAGCATCACGCCATGTGACTCAGCGTCACGTACAGGGCTCAATGCCATGTGACTCAGCGTCAAGTACAGGGCTCATTGCCATGTGACTCAGCATCACGTACAGGGCTCATCGCCATGTGACACAGCATCACGTATAGGGCTCATTGCCATGTGACTCAGCATCACGCCATGTGACTCAGCGTCACGTACAGGGCTCATCGCCATGTGACACAGCATCACATACAGGGCTCATCGCCATGTGACTCAGCATCACGCCATGTGACTCAGCGTCACGTACAGGGCTCATCGCCATGTGACTCAGCGTCACGTACAGGGCTCATCGCCATGTGTCTCAGCGTCACGTACAGGGCTCATCGCCATGTGACTCAGCGTCACGTACAGGGCTCATCGCCATGTGACTCAGCGTCACGTACAGGGCTCATCGCCATGTGACTCAGTATCACGTACAGGGTTTTAGCTAGCTCTTAATTGTCTTAGTGAATTGGGACAATATCCTTATCTGAAAAAAAACCAGTGACTGCTTGACAATATAGTGTTAGATCATTCATCATGGGAAAGGGATTGTCATATACACTCAATACAAACTGTAATGAAGTCTCTAGTCCTTTTCAATCTGAGCTGAAAGACTAATACGATAATGGATATTTTACTGCTTATGTTTACCTTCAGTATCAGACACAGGAAATCATTGAGAATATCCTTCAGATGATATATATCTATTTCAAATCCAGGTTTCATTTCTGAGTGAAAATCAAATAATGTAGTTTTAAAAAAAAAAAGTTGATGACTGACCAAAGTCACTAGTCACAGACAACAGCCATTCTTTATTGTACAGTGGAAATTGATTGTTGTGTATAAATATTACCCGATTGTTTCATGGTGTAACAAGAACCACTAGAAATAAATACAACTTTAACTACACATATTATATTACTAATTATTTCCTTTATTTCCTTAACTCCGGATCATTTCCTGTAACACAGTAGACATCTAATGGGTACAATGTACATGATTGTTTACTCGGGATCATTTCCTGTATTGATGATATCAACTAAACATTCATTTCAGTAGCAGATTTCGACAATGTGAAACCCTTAGTCAGCATTACTGATCTTGAAACCTCCCTAATACAACTAAGAAACTGGACATTACTGTCCCTAGGGAGCCGTGTGTCGGCCTCCCTGATACGACTGAGAAACTGGTCATTACTGTCCCTAGGGAGCCGTGTGTCGGCCTCCCTGATACGACTGAGAAACTGGTCATTACTGTCCCTAGGGAGCTGTGTGTCGGCCTCCCTGATACCAATAAGAAACTGTCATGATGTTATTATTGTCCCTAGAGAGTTGTGTATCTTCTCTGCCTCCCTGATACCACTGAGAAAAGCTCCTGTCACTGACTGTGGATATCTCCTGTTTGTGGCCTGAAAAATGTTCATGTCATTTAGGTTAGGATTTATACCGACAGTTGCAGTTCATATTGCCAAGATTTTGTTAGGGCATCATAACAGGGTAGTCTATTTTTTTCTGGACTATTTTCTCTTTTTTTTTTTCTCTCTAAATTATTTGCTTGAAAGAAAATGTCTTTGTCATTCCAAAAAAGTAACATACAAAATTACCTCCACTTAACAAAGCATTATCATCAATTTCTTTCCCCATAACAAATCCATGATTACCTCTCCTTAACAAAACATTACCTCCCCTTAACTTGACTTTATCAGTGACTTACCTCCCCTAAACTTGACTTTATCACTGACTTACCTCCCCTTAACTTGACTCCAGTGACTTACCTCCCTTTAAGAAGACTTTATCACTGACTTACCTCCCCTTAACTTGACTTTATCAGTGACTTACCTCCCTTTAAGACTTTATCACTGACTTACCTCCCCTTAACTAGACTTTGTCAGTGACTTACCTCCCCTAAACTTGACTTTATCACTGACTTACCTCCCCTTAACTTGACTCCAGTGACTTACCTCCCTTTAAGAAGACTTTATCACTGACTTACCTCCCCTTAACTTGACTTTATCAGTGACTTACCTCCCCTTAACTAGACTATATCAGTGACTTACCTCCCCTTAACTAGACTTTATCAGTGACTTACCTCCCCTTAACTAGACTTTATCAGTGACTTACCTCCCCTTAACAAGACTTTATCAGTGACTTACCTCCCCTTAACTAGACTTTATCACTGACTTACCTCCCCTTAACTTGACTATATCAGTGACTTACCTCCCCTTAACTAGACTTTATCAGTGACTTACCTCCCCTTAACTAGACTTTATCAGTGACTTACCTCCCCTGCAAAAAACACTTTATCCCCGACTTCCTGTGCCAGTAGGTCGTAGTCATCACCACTACTTCCGGTTGGGATGAAACTGTAGGCCATTTTTGAATAGGGGTCAGCATGCCAATGAGTCACGATGTATTTAATGGGATCTGGTACTACCTAAATTCAAGATGTACCAAAAGGCCCAATGGGCATGCATCATTCACCAAGTATTCAACAATTTGACAAAACTCATCTTTAAACCAACATTTCCACTCAAAGGACTTAGGTATTTATTCTAGAAGGTTTCCTCATGATTCGTTTTAACAAATTTGATCCCTTAAACATTCTATATGTATATTAAAAGTCAAGGTTTTTCTTTTGCAAACTTTGTCATGAGTCTTCCAAGGAGGCAACTAGCTGAACAATCCTCAGTCAATCTGTTGAGAGTGTGGACAGATGTTTCATTCTGTCCTAAGTGTGGACTGGTGTAGTCATTCTGTCCTAAGTGTGGACTGGTGTAGTCATTCTGTCCTAAGTATGGACTGGTGTAGTCATTCTGTCCTAAGTGTGGACTGGTGTAGTCAATCTGTCCTAAGTGTGGACTGGTGTAGTCATTCTGTCCTTAGTATGGACTGGTGTAGTCATTCTGTCCTAAGTGTGGACTGGTGTAGTCATTCTGTCCTAAGTGTGGACTGGTGTAGTCATTCTGTCCTAAGTGTGGACTGGTGTAGTCATTCTGTCCTAAGTGTGGACTGGTGTAGTCATTCTGTCCTAAGTTTGGACTGGTGTAGTCATTCTGTCCTAAGTGTGGACTGGTGTAGTCATTCTGTCCTAAGTGTGGACTGATGTAGTCATACAGTCCTAATCGTGGACTGGTGTAGTCATTCTGTCCTAATCGTGGACTGGTGTAGTCATTCTGTCCTAAGTGTGGACTGGTGTAGTCATTCTGTCCTAAGTGTGGACTGGTGTAGTCATTCTGTCCTAAGTGTGGACTGGTGTAGTCAATCTGTCCTAAGTGTGGACTGGTGTAGTCATTCTGTCCTTAGTATGGACTGGTGTAGTCATTCTGTCCTAAGTGTGGACTGGTGTAGTCATTCTGTCCTAAGTGTGGACTAGTGTAGTCATTCTGTCCTAAGTGTGGACTGGTGTAGTCATTCTGTCCTAAGTGTGGACTGGTGTAGTCATTCTGTCCTAAGTTTGGACTGGTGTAGTCATTCTGTCCTAAGTGTGGACTGGTGTAGTCATTCTGTCCTAAATGTGGACTGATGTAGTCATACAGTCCTAATCGTGGACTGGTGTAGTCATTCTGTCCTAATCGTGGACTGGTGTAGTCATTCTGTCCTAAGTGTGGACTGGTGTAGTCATTCTGTCCTAAGTGTGGACTGGTGTAGTCATTCTGTCCTAATCGTGGACTGGTGTAGTCATTCTGTCCTAAGTGTGGACTGATGTAGTCATTCTGTCCTAAGTGTGGACTGGTGTAGTCATTTTGTCCTAAGTGTGGACTGATGTTACACTGACTTACCTCGGTGGGGAACATGGTTCGCAGTGTGACCATACACATAGATACAACGTCTTTGTCCGTCTTCTCACGTAGGTGGCACACAGAGTCCCCAGATATGTGTGTTTTTAAGATGAACCTGCCACATTTCTCCTGTAACACACAGAACATCTCAAATTAAGGGGATATGACAAGGACAGGAAATAATGAAAAGAATGACATAGAAATTTCCATGAGTGATCTTTGTAGCACCATTTGCTTTGTTGCAAAAATATAACTATGCCTTTTCATATTAATTTGTTCGAGATACTTACACATTTTGGAAAAAAAAAAAATGCAATTAAAAAAAAAAAAAAAAAAATCCAAGTAAGGATAAAGAAATAGCACAATTTTCTGTAAATGTCTGCAAATGTTAGTGATTACAGAGGGAATTCCAGAATAGCAGAGAACATTTCCCTGCAAGTAAAAACTAAATTTCATGGAGCAATTTTAAACTTTTTTTTGCGATGACAGATGATGATCTACATTACATTATGAAGCAAAACATTACATTATGAAGCAAGAGGCCTATGGGTCTGAACGGTCACTTGAGTTTTGAAATATTTCAGTTAATTTGACCCTTTTTGGCCCCGCCCCTAAGCCCAGGAGCTAGCCAGGGCCAACATGTGATTACCATCAAGATGTCATCCCATGCTGATAATGTTAAAAAAGATAGAATTAATTCCAATAGAAATCCAATAAATGAGAGTCAGAAATGTGATTTCACTATATAAACTAGAACTGTCGCGAGGATGGCTGACTAATACCCCCGCAATCTGCACGAGTCAATGGTGAATTGGAACTGTTAATTAGAGGCTAACTAAGATAACCCAGTGATATAGTGACCAGTTGCCATAGCAACCATAATTTTGAGAAAAAGAAAGTGGCATGCATATCTACCCATGATCCTCTATATTTGTGTGAAGTTTCTTTGAAATCGGTCCTTCGGTTTAGGAGGAGTTGTCCGGACAAGCATAAAGTTATGGTTCTGATCGGAAAACCTGTTTATAGTGACCAGTTGCCATAGCAACCATAATTTTGAAGAAAAAAAAAGAAAGTGGCATGCACATCTACACATGGTCCTCTATATTTGTGTGAAGTTTCATTGAAATTGGCCATTTAGTTTAGGAGGAGTTGTCCGGACAAACTTTAAGTTATGGTTCTTATCAGAAAACCTGTTTATAGTGACCAGTTGCCATAGCAACCATTATGTTGTGAAAAATAAAGTAGCATGCACATCTACATATGGTCCTCTATATTTGTGTGAAGTTTCATTGAAATCGGCCCTTCGGTTTAGGAGAAGTTGTCCGCACAATCTTTAAGTTATGGTTCTTATCAGAAAACCTGTTTATAGTGACCAGTTGCCATAGCAACCATAATTTTGAAAAAAAGAAAGTGGCATGCACATCTACACATAGTCCTCTATATTTGTGTGAAGTTTCATTGAAATTGGCCATTTAGTTTAGGAGGAGTTGTCCGGACAAACTTAAAGTTATGGTTCTTATCGGAAAACCTGTTTATAGTGACCAGTTGCCATAGCAACCATAATTTTGAGAAAAATTAAGTGGCATGCACATCTACACATGATCATTAATATTTGTGTGAAGTTTCATCAGAATTGGCCCATCGGTTTAGGAGGAGTTGTCCGGACAAAATGCGTCTACAGACAGACAGACGGACGGACGGACAACCTGATTCCAGTATACCCCCCCTAACTTCGTTGCGGGGGTATAACTATAGTAAAGTTTACCCCTCCCAAGGGGCAAACACGAGACCCCAGGGACATGAAATTCACAATTTTGGTAAAGCACCTTAAGACCTTTCTACCTACCAAGAGTATTTGATTCTACCTTATTTGGGTATTGAGAAGAAGTTTTTTGAAATTACAGTTAATTTGACCCTTTTTGGCCCCGCCTATCAGCCCCTGGAGGTAAGTCATGGCCAACATGTACATACCATCAAGATGTCATCCCATAATGATAATGTTATCAAAGTTAGAATGAATTCAAATACAAATCCAACAGACGATAGTTAACAAGAGGCCCATGGGGCCTGTATCGCTCACCTGGTTGGATTTGACCAAACGTCAAAATAATGTTCATGTTCAATTCGTTAATATATAGCTTTATTTGTCAATCTCGAACAATGCTATACATGGTCAAAGTCCAGACTCTCTAAGGTTCTGAAAGACCTCAAGGATTGTTTTTACAACATGATTGTGTTTGAAGAAACTAAGTCCCTTAAGGTGGGGAAAGACCCTTGGGCCTATTTTTACAGAATTGTGTTTATCCCTTAATGTCCAGCGATGCTATACATGGTTATGGGACGGAGGCTGCTGACTAAATTGGCGTCAAATCCATTCATGACTTTATGACAAGTAGTGATTTAAAGGAATTACCTCTATTTCCCCTATTGGGCCCCACTCCTTTAGCCCCTTGGGGATCATAGTCACCATTTATGCAAAATCTGTTCCCCTTCCCTGAAGGATGTTTCTGACTAAATTAGGTTTAAAGCCATTCATAACTTTATGACTAGTAGCGATTTAAAGGAATTACCTCTATTTCCCCTATTTGACCCTGCCCCTCTGGCCCCTTTGGAGTCAGAATCGTCATTTACGCAAAATCTGTTTCCCTTCCCCAAGTGATGTTTCTGATCAAATTTGGTTAAAATCCACTAAGCATATTATGACTAGTAGCGATTTAAAGCAAATGTTGATGGACGGACTTTCGGTGAGCTAAAAATGGGATTTCCCTTATCTGTCTGTAGACAGTGTCATAACTATAATATCATAAAGTTGTGATTCAATGATGAAGACCTTCAGGGTTTCAGGGTGTTGCTTTGTTTTGCTGGGTTTGTTGTCCTGTGAACAGCCAGGGTCATTTTGAGGCGGGGTCTCCTCGTAGTAGTTGGTGACTACCTCACTGTTCAACATACGGTAGGCCTGTCACATGCCATCCAGAACAATTAAGGTAAAATGGCTTGACCACTCACACAACCATGACAGCACAGGCAGACTTATTTTAAATCCCAAGAAACAAACCAACTTAAGTAGGGAGCACCGAAGTACACACATTGAATCACCACCTGAGATTAAGTGACCAGCGCTCTAACCGACGGAGCTATCGTGGCCTCTGGGTAAAATGCGTAATATGAACATTCTTTAGAGTCAGCTAGCTTATAGTTCAAAATAAGTAAGAGTATATCACATTTACTTACATCAGAGGGTGAAATATCATAAAATACGTTAAACATTCTGGCACTTGACGACCCAAGAGTCACATGACCAAACACACCAGACCGGTGATTCTTCCAGAACTTGTGGTTAAATTGCAGGATAACCTTCTCCACAAAGCCAACCCCAAGACTCCTTATTGCCTGCTTTTTCTTGTCAGAGAGTTTGGGGTTGAATGTAATGGTTTCGTCTTTCAGGAGGGACAACGGTAAGGTTACCAGCACCTAAAAAACAAGATATTAAGTGTAGATTAAAGGTTCAAAAGTTCACCACCTGAGGATGGTGGACTTAAATATCACTCTTACAAAAAGTCCCTAAATTGATTCTGTAAATGATGAGCGTGTTGTGATATATCAAATCGACTGATTCAGAACTAAACACTAAATATCACTCTTACAAAAAGTCCCTAAATTTATTCTATAAATGATGAGCGTGTTGTGATATATCAAATTGACTGATACAGAACTAAACACAAAACTTTGAGATGAAATGTTAATGGAGGAAAACAACAATATACTCTTGTTTTCCAGACATCACAGGTGAAACAAAATCCACATACCAATCACTTAATTTTTACTTTTTTTTTAATTTAAAAAGTTTGCTAATCATAAAATTTAAAACATTAATTGGACTGAGCCGTGTAATCAGCAGACATCCAACACAACCGTCTACCTTGTCTGCCTGCCAGACTTGACCTGCCTTGGACCGGATAGACACCTTCTCATTACTGTAGTCTATCTCAGATACCTGGAAATGAGAACAAGTATTGAAACTGTAAATAGTAACAGGGTCATACATAACTAGAACTGTCACCAGGATGGCTGACTAATACCCCCGCAATCTACACGAGTCAATGGTGAATTGGAACTGTTAATTAGAGGCCAACTAAGATAACCCATAATTTTGAGAAAAAGAAAGTGAGATGCACATCTGCACTTGGTCCTCTATATTTGTGTGAAGTTTCATTGAAATCGACCCTTTAGTTAAAGAGTTGTCCGGACAAACTTAAAGTTATGGTTCTTATAGGAAAACCTGTTTATAGTGACCAATTGCCATAGCAACCATAATTTTGAGAAAAATAAAGTGGCATGCACATCTACACATGGTCCTCTATATTTGTGTGAAGTTTCATTGAAATCGGCCCTTCGGTTTAGGAGGAGTTGTCCGGACAAACTTAAAGTTATGGTTCTTATCAGAAAACCTGTTTATAGTGACCAGTTGCCATAGCAACCATAATTTTGAGAAAAAGAAAGTGGCATGCACATCTACACATGGTCCTCTATATTTGTGTGAAGTTTCATTGAAATCGGTTTGGTTTGGTTTGGTTTAGGAGGAGTTGTCCGGACAAACTTAAAAGCTATGGTTCTTCTCAGAAAACCTGTTTAAAGTGACCAGTTGTCATAGCAACCATAATTTTGAGAAAAAGAAAGTGGCATGCACACCTACATATGATCATTAATATGTGTGTGAAGTTTCATTGGAATCGGCCCATCGGTTTAGGAGGAGTTGTCCGGACAAACTAAAGTTATGGTTCTTATCAGAAAACCTGTTTATAGTGACCGCATAGCAACCATAATTTTGAGAAAAAGAAAGTGGCATGCACATCTACACATGATCATTATTATGTGTGTGAAGTTTCATTGGAATCGGCCCGTCGGTTTAGGAGGAGTTGTCCGGACAAAATGTGTCTACAGTAACAGGGTCATACATAATAACCTGCTGTTGTCCAGGTTAACAATTGTTAAAGCAGTTATAGCTATATATTGACATGCTGTTGTTGGTATGTCTATAGAAATTAAATTTGGTTAAAATCCTTTCAGCTGATTAGGAGAAGTAGCACTTTAAACTAAATTTTTAGCTAATTTTCCCTGTCAGTGGTCCTTGATGTCCAAAATCACAGCGATAACAGATCTTTGTTTTCCAAGTGTAGCTCACTGGCACTTAAATAAACTCGGGAAACCAAGAGATTACGGCGATCAAGAGATACCACAATGATAGAGAGAGACCACGATGATCGAGATATCAAATTTGACACATTTTTCAGAATAAATAATTGATATCATGTACTTACTACGGTGTCGTAAACAATCTCTGAGCCATCGGCAAGTTTGTGTAGCAAAGCAGAGTATCCCTGGGTGAGTAGAAGGTTCGGTCCGGAAAACTGGGGGTATTCTTCATTCTGGTCCCAGCTGATCGAAGACACATGCTGCAAACTTGATCCACAAGCATATTCGAGGTTTCCTATGTGGAAGTTCAGTAAATTCTCTTCCTCCTGAAACAAGTTTACCAACCTTTCAACATACTAGGTAATTAACATACGTTGGTCTGTCAGTTAATCATTGTCTGCCAGGTGAATGGTTGTCTAGATGGAAATCGTTCTCTGTCCAGTCAAAATAGTTTAATCATTTGGCCCAATGGTCCTGTATCACTCACCTGCTTCTAAAGCAACTTTGAAGTTGATCTATGTCATTTCTGCAGATACTAAGCTGATTAATTTAAGTATAAAAGTAGGCTTGGTGTAACACAATAACACCATATGGTTTACAATAGTTTATTTCTTCATGTTGTGTCTACTTGTGTATAAAGGTTATCACATCCATGACCATTGTTCTCTCTACCCTCACCCCTGCATGTCCTCTTTTCTCCCTCTCCCCTTTGTGTTCTCCCCAAGGGAACTCTCCCTTTCCCGTCCGGGGGAGCTCCCTCTCCTTCAGCGTTCTCCTCTTGTTCTCTCTCTACACCTTTAGCTTTCTCTCTCTAATAAGTTTAACCACTTTCCTTTCGCCCGGCCTCTTTGCATATACATGTGTAATTAACAAGGCACGTGCGACAACATATGAACCTGGTCATTGCCCCCTCCCCTCCAAGTAATCGATCCCTTATTGTCATGGCTTATCATGACTATAGCAATACCATCTAAGACTGGAGCAAACCTTTCCCTGTTCTGTCACTCAGGAAATCACACAGCCTACGCCTCTGAGCTCAGATTCTACACCAAACCTGTCAATCACAGGTGTCGTTTTCCCCAGTCCAGTATTGCGTGACCTTTGACCTGCTGTCTCTGATAGTTATTATTTTTAATGATGTATTAAACTTATACATACCCTAAGCCCATTTTGTCTCTGCCAAGAATATTACCTAGTATCCCGAAATCCATATACAAAATGGCACATTATCATGATAATCCATATGTATGTAGGATTAAAAATAATCTATTATAACGAATTAATGTGTTTCACTTAATTCATGTCCATAGACATTATACTTCCAATGTCCTATTCGAAACGCATTTCATGTGATCCATTTCTAAAATACTTTCAAAAGGTCCCCAAGTATATATATCCTATTAAGAATTAATATTATTACTTTACACCTGTCCAATAAACCGATTGTTTAGAGGAACAAGGACGTATCTCCAACATGGAGTGCTTAGAAGTAAAGGGCTGTATCTCAAATTTATCCATTTTTAGATTTTAATAAATTACAACTACGAGTGAGATTTTCTTATAGAATTTGTACATTATATCAATTGAAATGATCTAATTCTGTTAAAATACTGTGTGATTTAAAAGAATTAAACAATTTCAATTGGTATAAAGAACAGATTCTATAAGAAAAGCTCAGTCGGAATTGTAATTTATTAAAATCTAAATATTGATAAATTTGAGATACGTTAACTTCTGGTGTCCTATTCTAACATACATGCAGAAAATCTTTCTCCAGTCAGTTATATTTCTTGGTATCAGTTCACAATACAGCACACGACAATTATAGTTCACGATGACAATATTTCAATTCACAAAAGGAATTAATCCCTTTACTAAAGTACTTAATCCAACAGTTAACGACAGCAATTGATCCAACAGTTCGTTTACAACTATAATTGTTGTCAGTTTTTGATAGTTTAGACGACAACAGTCTATTCCACGTACAACAAACACCCTTGCAATATCAAGGTCACCCAAGTTACAATTCCAGAATTCCAATGACAATACATGTAATACTGACACAAATAATACTAGCTTTTCAGTCACAAGTAGTGCTCAGCAAAATTCGGTAACAGATTCCATCGCTAATCCACAAGGTGCGTATTCCACCGTACTTAATAACGGAAAACTTGGTACCATCCAAATGTTCTCCATTAGGGCCAATCCGTCCCTGCCATTGCAATGGGGTAACTATTCACGTTCACATGTAGTGTAATCCTCACACCCCGTACAGCGAATGGCATCACCTCCAAGAAATAAATCCAATTTCCCAATTCTTCAATAGAATATGCTACAGAATGACCAACTCAAAAAACCCACCACACAGCTTCGCCCATTGCGCCATACATAATGAACCCCTTCCGTGGTCACCATGCGGTTCAGATACCACTCAGAAAGTTTCACTTGTCCATTATTGACACCACATCCCCAGGATCTCAAGACAATGATATCTTAGGTAAAGTAAACTTCAAATATCCCTTTCCAATACTACTCTTACAACACAAGTTCCATTTACACATAAAGGAATACACTGGTTACATCCTCGGTCATAACATAGATATTGTTACTACTATCTACAGTTTCGTATCATTCAACATTGTCTACAAACTGCTGGTTTCTCTGGAACCAAAGTTTCTCAAGAGACAGGGTTTGTCTAGGTCTCTTGCTTGCGATGAAAGGGATAGTGATCAATGATGTTTAACCTTTTAATAAAGAATACCTTTTTATTTTCAACCAACTTTTTTCTTAAATACAATGAGTGACGGCTCAATTCCAAACCAGCCAAAGATCCCCATTTTAATGTCACCCTACGCCTAATATCTTTAAAGATTCGCCGGTATATTCAGAATGTCCAAAAAGTTCTCCTGCTATGGTTTAATCCATTTTCATATTAGGCCAATATAAACCTGTTCCTATCCTGGTCACGGCACCAAAATAAACTCATTGGTGTAACACAACAACATCATATAGTTAACAATAGTTTATTACATATGTACTTCGCGTTGTCTCCCAAGATAATTGTTCTTTCTCCCCTCACCTCCGCGTGTCCTTTCTTCTCCCTCTCCACTTCATGTTTCTCCCTAGGGAACTCTCCCTTCCCCGCCGGGGGAGCTTAAAATTATACATAATATAAGCCCTTCTTGTTACATAGGTTAATTCATTTAAATAAATTTTAGGTGTCGCTTGGTCACCAAGAAAACATTGTTTAAAGATTTTAACGCATTTGACCCCTGTGACCTTGAATGTAGGTCTAGGTCATTTATGATTGAGGATTGAGGCAGCCTACAATTAAATGGTTAAAATGTCACCACATTTGGAAATAATGGCAACATTAGAAATTCCATGAGAACACATCTTCCCTGAAACACTAATGTGATCTGTTTGTATTGTGTGTTGATGCCTGTGTTACCTAGTCATCATGCTTCAATCACATTTCTGTATCAATTACCTCCAAAGTTTAACCTCATCACATTTTACAGTAAAGAAAGGGCCCGCCCATTATATAATCCGTCTTACCTGTGTAAATGATAGCTGAGATTCCTCTTTAAATTGTCGGTGCATTTCCTTTACTTTGTCTGTAAAACAAAATAAAACCATTTTCAAGAACTTAGAGACAGTGTTCCCATCAATTATTTTTTCTATAAGTTACTGTATTATTCTGCAATTTTCATAGAATCACAACCAGTCATAACTTGACCTTCAATTATTGAACCATAATAGATCTTTCATCTGTACCCCATAGGACTCATATTTGTACCCCTATTGGTCCTGTATCTATACCCCTATTGGACCTGTATCTATACCCCTATTGGACCTGTATTTATACCACTATTAGACCTGTATCTATACCCCTATTGGACCTTTATCTATACACCTATTAGACCTGTATCTATACCCCTATTGGACCTGTATCTATACCCCTATTGGACCTGTATCTATATACCCCTATTGGACCTGTATCTATACCCATATTGGACCTGTATCTATACCACTATTGGACCTGTATCTATACCCATATTGGACCTGTATCTATACCCCCTATTGTACCTGTATCTATACCCATATTGGACCTTTATCTATACCCCTATTGGACCTTTATCTATACCCCTATTGGACCTGTATCTATACCCCTATTGGACCTGTATCTATACCACTATTAGACCTGTATCTATACCCCTATGGGACCTGTATCTATACCCCTATTGGACCTGTATCTATACCCCTATTGGACCTGTATCTATACTCATATTGGACCGGTATCTGTACCCCTATTGGACCTGTATCAGTAACCCTATTGTACCTGTATCTACCCATATTGGACCTGTATCTATACCCATATTGGACCGGTATCTGTACCCCTATTGGACCTGTATCTGTACCCCTATTGGACCTGTATCGATCTGTACCCTATTGGACCTGTATCTATACCCCTATTGGACCGTTATCTGTACCCCTATTGGACCGGTATCTGTACCCCTATTGTACCTGTATCTATACCCCTATTGGACCTGTATCTATACCCCTATTGGACCTGTATCTATACCCCTATTGGACCTGTATCTATACCCCTATTGGACCTGTATCTATACCCTATTGGACCTGTATCTATACCCCTATTAGACCTGTATATATACCCCTATTGGACCTGTATCTGTACCCCTATTGGACCTGTATCTGTACCCCTATTAGACCTGTATCTATACCCCTATGGGACCTGTATCTATACCCCCTATTGGACCTGTATCTATACCCCCTATTGGACCTGTATCTGTACCCCTATTGGACCTGTATCTATACCCCTATTGGACCTGTATCTGTACCCCTATTGGACCTGTATCTGTACCCCTATTGGACCTGTATCTGTACCCCTATTGGACCTGTATCTGTACCCCTATTGGACCTGTATCTATACCCCTATTGGACCTGTATCTGTACCCCTATTGGACCTGTATCTATACCCCTATTGGACCTGTATCTGTACCCCTATTGGACCTGTATCTATACCCCTATTGGACCTGTATCTGTACCCCTATTAGACCTGTATCTGTACCCCTATTGGACCTGTATCTATACCCCTATTGGACCTGTATCTATACCCCTATTGGATCTGTATCTATACCCCTATTGTACCTGTATCTATACCCCTATTAGACCTGTATCTATACCCCTATTGGACCTGTATCTATACCCCTATTGGACCTGTATCTATACCCCTATTGGACCTGTATCTATACTCCTATTGGACCTGTATCTATACCCCTATTAGACCTGTATCTATACCCCTATTGGACCTGTATCTATACCTCTATTGGACCTGTATCTATACCCCTATTGACCTTGTATCTATACCCCTATTGGACCTGTATCTATACCCCTATTGGACCTGTATCTATACCCCCTATTGGACCTGTATCTATACCACTATTAGACCTGTATCTATACCCCTATTAGACCTGTATCTATATCCCTATTGGACCTGTATCTATACCCCTATTGGACCTGTATCTATACCACTATTAGACCTGTATCTATACCCCTATTGGACCTGTATCTATACCCCCTATTGGACCTGTATCTATACCCCTATTGGACCTGTATCTATACCCCCTATTGGACATGTATCTATACCCCTATTGGACCTGTATCTATACCACTATTAGACCTGTATCTATACCCCTATTGGACCTGTATCTATACCCCTATTGGACCTGTATCTGTACCCCCTATTAGACCTGTATCTATACCCCTATTGGACCTGTATCTATACCCCTATTGGACCTGTATCTGTACCCCTATTAGACCTGTATCTATATACCCCTATTGGACCTGTATCTATACCCCTATTGGACCTGTATCTATACCCCTATTGGACCTGTATATATACCCCTATTAGACCTGTATCTATACCCCTATTGGACCTGTATCGATCTGTACCCCTATTAGACCTGTATCTATACCCCTATTGGACCTGTATCTATACCCATATTGGACCGGTATCTGTACCCCTATTGGACCTGTATCAGTAAACCTATTGGACCTGTATCTATACCCCTATTGGACCTGTATCTATACCCCTATTGGACCTGTATCTATACCTCTATTGGACCTGTATATATACTCCTATTGGACCTGTATCTATATCCCTATTGGACCTGTATCTATACCCCTATTAGAGGAGTATCTATACCCCTATTTGACCTGTATCTATACCCCTATTGGACCTGTATCTATACCCCTATTAGACCTGTATCTGTACCCCTATTGGACCTGTATCTATACCCCTATTGGACCTGTATCTGTACCCCTATTGGACCTGTATCTATACTTCTATTGGACCTGTATCTATACCCCTATTAGACCTGTATCTATACCCCTATTGGACCTGTATATACCTTTATTGGACTTGTATCTATACCCCTATTTGACTTGTATCTATACCCCTATTGGACCTGTATCTATACCCCTATTGGACCTGTATCTATACCTCTATTGGACCTGTATCTATACCACTATTAGACCTGTATCTATACCCCTATTAGACCTGTATCTATATCCCTATTGGACCTGTATCTATACCCCTATTGGACCTGTATCTATACCACTATTAGACCTGTATCTATACCCCTATTGGACCTGTATCTATACCCCCTATTGGACCTGTATCTATACCCCTATTGGACCTGTATCTATACCCCCTATTGGACATGTATCTATACCCCTATTGGACCTGTATCTATACCACTATTAGACCTGTATCTATACCCCTATTGGACCTGTATCTGTACCCCTATTAGACCTGTATCTATATACCCCTATTGGACCTGTATCTATACCCCTATTGGACCTGTATCTATACCCCTATTGGACCTGTATATATACCCCTATTAGACCTGTATCTATACCCCTATTGGACCTGTATCGATCTGTACCCCTATTGGACCTGTATCTATACCCCTATTGGACCTGTATCTATATCCCTATTGGACCTGTATCTATACCCATATTGGACCGGTATCTGTACCCCTATTGGACCTGTATCAGTAAACCTATTGGACCTGTATCTATACCCCTATTGGACCTGTATCTATACCCCTATTGGACCTGTATCTATACCTCTATTGGACCTGTATATATACTCCTATTGGACCTGTATCTATATCCCTATTGGACCTGTATCTATACCCCTATTAGAGGAGTATCTATACCCCTATTTGACCTGTATCTATACCCCTATTGGACCTGTATCTATACCCCTATTAGAGGAGTATCTATACCCCTATTGGACCTGTATCTATATCCCTATTGGACCTGTATCTATACCCCTATTTGACCTGTATCTATACCCCTATTGGACCTGTATCTATACCCCTATTGGACCTGTATCTATACCACTATTGGACCTTTATCTGTACCCCTATTGGACCTGTATCTATACCCCCTATTGTACCTGTATCTATACCACTATTGGACCTGTATCTATACCCCTATTTGACCTGTATCTATACCCCTATTGGACCTGTATCTATACCCCTATTGGACCTGTATCTATACCACTATTGGACCTTTATCTGTACCCCTATTGGACCTGTATCTATACCCCCTATTGTACCTGTATCTATACCCCTATTGGACCTGTATCAGTAACCCTTTTGGACCTGTATCTATACCACTATTGGACCTGTATCTATACCCCTATTTGACCTGTATCTATACCCCTATTGGACCTGTATCTATACCCCTATTGTACCTGTATCTATACCCCTATTGGACCTGTATCTATACCCCCTATTGTACCTTTATCTATACCCCTATTGGACCTGTATCTATAACCCCTATTGGACCTGTATCTATACCCCTATTGGACCTGTATCTATACCCCCTATTGGACCTGTATCTATACCCCTATTAGACCTGTATCTATACCCCTATTGGACCTGTATCTATACCACTATTAGACCTGTATCTATATACCCCTATTGGACCTGTATCTATACCCCCTATTGGACCTGTATCTATACCTCTATTGGACCTGTATCTATACCCCTATTGGACCTGTATCTATACCCCTATTGGACCTGTATCTATACCCCTATTGGACCTGTATCTATACCCCTATTGGACCTTTATCTGTAACCCTATTAGACCTGTATCTATACCCCTATTAGACCTGTATCTATACCCCTATTAGACCTGTATCTATATACCCCTATTAGACCTGTATCTATACCCCTATTAGACCTGTATCTATACCTCTATTAGACCTGTATCTATACCCCTATTGGACCTGTATCTATACCCCTATTGTACCTGTATCTATACCCATATTGGACCTGTATCTATACCCCTATTAGACCTGTATCTATACCCCCTATTGTACCTGTATCTATACCCATATTGGACCTGTATCTATAACCCCTATTGGACCTGTATCTATACCCCTATTGGACCTGTATCTATACCCCCTATTGGACCTGTATCTATACCCCTATTAGACCTGTATCTATACCCCTATTGGACCTGTATCTATACCCCTATTGGACCTGTATCTATACCCCTATTGGACCTGTATCTATACCCCTATTGGACCTTTATCTGTACCCCTATTGGACCTGTATCTATACCCCTATTGGACCTGTATCTATACCCCTATTGGACCTGTATCTATACCTCTATTGGACCTGTATCTATACCTCTATTGGACCTGTATCTATACCTCTATTGGACCTGTATCTATACCCCTATTGGACCTGTATCTATACCTCTATTGGACCTGTATCTATACCTCTATTGAACCTGTATCTATATACCCCTATTGGACCTGTATCTATACCAATATTAGACCTGTATCTATATACCCCTATTGGACCTGTATCTATACCTCTATTGGACCTGTATCTATACCCCTATTGGACCTGTATCTATACCCCTATTGGACCTGTATCTATACCCCTATTGGACCTGTATCTATACCCCTATTGGACCTGTATCTATACCCCTATTGGACCTGTATCTATATACCCCTATTGTACCTGTATCTATACCCCTATTGGACCTGTATCTATACCACTATTAGACCTGTATCTATATACCCCTATTGGACCTGTATCTATACCCCTATTGGACCTGTATCTATACCCCTATTGGACCTTTATCTATACCCCTATTGGACCTGTATCTATACCCCTATTGGACCTGTATCTATACCCCTATTGGACCTGTATCTATACCCCTATTGTACCTGTATCTATACCCCTATTGGACCTGTATCTATACCCCTATTGGACCTGTATCTATACCACTATTAGACCTGTATCTATACCCCTATTGGACCTGTATCTATACCACTATTAGACCTGTATCTATACCCCTATTGGACCTGTATCTGTACCACTATTGGACCTGTATCTGTACCCCTATTGGACCTGTATCAGTAACCCTATTGTACCTGTATCTATACCCCTATTGGACCTGTATCTATACCCCTATTAGACCTGTATCTATAACGCTATTGGACCTGTATCTATACCCCCTATTGGACCTGTATCTATACCCCTATTAGACCTGTATCTATACCCCTATTTGACCTGTATCTATACCCCTATTGGACCTGTATCTATACCCCTATTGGACCTGTATCTATACCACTATTGGACCTTTATCTGTACCCCTATTGGACCTGTATCTATACCCCCTATTGTACCTGTATCTATACCCCTATTGGACCTGTATCAGTAACCCTTTTGGACCTGTATCTATACCACTATTGGACCTGTATCTATACCACTATTGGACCTGTATCTATACCCCCATTTGACCTGTATCTATACCCCTATTGTACCTGTATCTATACCCCTATTGGACCTGTATCTATACCCCCTATTGTACCTGTATCTATACCCCTATTGGACCTGTATCTAATAACCCCTATTGGACCTGTATCTATACCCCTATTGGACCTGTATCTATACCCCCTATTGGACCTGTATCTATACCCCTATTAGACCTGTATCTATACCCCTATTGGACCTGTATCTATACCACTATTAGACCTGTATCTATATACCCCTATTGAACCTGTATCTATACCCCTATTGGACCTGTATCTATACCCCCTATTGGACCTGTATCTATACCTCTATTGGACCTGTATCTATACCCCTATTGGACCTGTATCTATACCCCTATTGGACCTGTATCTATACCCCTATTGGACCTGTATCTATACCCCTATTGGACCTTTATCTGTAACCCTATTAGACCTGTATCTATACCCCTATTAGACCTGTATCTATACCCCTATTAGACCTGTATCTATATACCCCTATTAGACCTGTATCTATACCCCTATTAGACCTGTATCTATACCTCTATTAGACCTGTATCTATACCCCTATTGGACCTGTATCTATACCCCTATTGTACCTGTATCTATACCCATATTGGACCTGTATCTATACCCCTATTAGACCTGTATCTATACCCCCTATTGTACCTGTATCTATACCCATATTGGACCTGTATCTATAACCCCTATTGGACCTGTATCTATACCCCTATTGGACCTGTATCTATACCCCCTATTGGACCTGTATCTATACCCCTATTAGACCTGTATCTATACCCCTATTGGACCTGTATCTATACCCCTATTGGACCTGTATCTATACCACTATTGGACCTGTATCTATACCCCTATTGGACCTTTATCTGTACCCCTATTGGACCTGTATCTATACCCCTATTGGACCTGTATCTATACCCCTATTGGACCTGTATCTATACCCCTATTGGACCTGTATCTATACCTCTATTGGACCTGTATCTATACCTCTATTGGACCTGTATCTATACCCCTATTGGACCTGTATCTATACCCCTATTGGACCTGTATCTATACCTCTATTGGACCTGTATCTATACCTCTATTGAACCTGTATCTATACCCCTATTGGACCTGTATCTATACCAATATTAGACCTGTATCTATATACCCCTATTGGACCTGTATCTATACCTCTATTGGACCTGTATCTATACCCCTATTGGACCTGTATCTATACCCCTATTGGACCTGTATCTATACCCCTATTGGACCTGTATCTATACCACTATTAGGACCTGTATCTATACCCCTATTGGACCTGTATCTATACCCCTATTGGACCTGTATCTATACCCCTATTAGACCTGTATCTATACCCCTATTGGACCTGTATCTATACCCCTATTGGACCTGTATCTATACCCCTATTGGACCTGTATCTATACCCCTATTGGACCTGTATCTATACCCCTATTGGACCTGTATCTAGTACCCCTATTGGACCTGTATCTAGTACCCCTATTGGACCTGTATCTATACCCCTATTGGACCTGTATCTATACCCCTATTGGACCTGTATCTATACCACTATTGGACCTGTATCTATACCCCTATTGGACCTGTATCTATACCACTATTAGACCTGTATCTATACCCCTATTGGACCTGTATCTGTACCACTATTGGACCTGTATCTGTACCCCTATTGGACCTGTATCAGTAACCCTATTGTACCTGTATCTATACCCCTATTGGACCTGTATCTATACCCCTATTAGACCTGTATCTATAACGCTATTGGACCTGTATCTATACCCCCTATTGGACCTGTATCTATACCCCTATTAGACCTGTATCTATACCCCTATTTGGACCTGTATCTATACCCCTATTGGACCTGTATCTATACCCCTATTGGACCTGTATCTATACCCCTATTGGACCTGTATCTGTACCCCTATTGGACCTGTATCTATACCCCTATTGTACCTGTATCTATACCCCTATTGGACCTGTATCTAGTACCCCTATTGGACCTGTATCTATACCACTATTGGACCTGTATCTATACCCCTATTGGACCTGTATCTATACCCCTATTGGACCTGTATCTATACCCCTATTGGACCTGTATCTATACCCCTATTGGACCTGTATCTATACCCCTATTGGACCTGTATCTATACCCCTATTGGACCTGTATCTATACCCCTATTGGACCTGTATCTATACCCCTATTGGACCTGTATCTATACCCCCTATTGGACCTGTATCTATACCCTATTAGACCTGTATCTATACCCCTATTGGACCTGTATCTATACCCTATTGGACCTGTATCTATACCCTATTGGACCTGTATCTATACCCCTATTGGGACCTGTATCTATACCCTATTGGACCGTGTTCTATACCCCTATTGGACCTGTATCTATACCCCTATTGGGACCTGTATCTATACCCCTATGGACCTGTATCTTACCCCTATTGGACCTGTATCTGTACCCTATGGGACCTGTATCTTACCCTATTGGACCTGTATCTATACCCCTATTGACCTGTATCTATACCCTATTGGACCTGTATCTGTACCACTATTGGACCTGTATCTATACCCCTATTGGACCTGTATCTATACCCCTATTGGACCTGTATCTATACCCCTATTGGACCTGTATCTATACCCCTATTGGACCTGTATCTATACCCCTATTGGACCTGTATCTATACCCTATTGGACCTGTATCTATACCCTATTGGACCTGTATCTATACCCCTATTAGACCTGTATCTATACCACTATTAGACCTGTATCTATACCCTATTGGACCTGTATCTATACCCCTATTGGACCTGTATCTATACCCCTATTGGACCTGTATCTATACCCCTATGGGACCTGTATCTGTACCACTATTGGACCTGTATCTATACCCCTATTGGACCTGTATCTATACCCATATTGGACCTGTGTCTATACCCCTATTGGACCTGTATCTATACCACTATTAGACCTGTATCTGTACCCCTATTGTACCTGTATCTGTACCCCTATTGGACCGGTATCTATACCCCTATTGGACCTGTATCTATACCACTATTGGACCGGTATCTATACCCCTATTGGACCTGTATCTATACCCCTATTGGACCGGTATCTGTACCCCTATTGGACCTGTATCTGTACCACTATTGGACCTGTATATATACCCCTATTAGACCTGTATCTGTACCCCTATTGTACCTGTATCTGTACCCCTATTGGACTGGTATCTATACCCCTATTGGACCTGTATCTATACCCCTATTGGACCTGTATCTATACCCCTATTGGACCTGTATCTATACCCCTATTGGACCTGTATCTGTACCACTATTGGACCTGTATCTATACCCCTATTGGACCTGTATCTGTACCCCTATTGGACCTGTATATATACCCCTATTAGACCTGTATCTATACCCCTATTGGACCTGTATCAGTAACCCTATTGGACCTGTATCTGTACCCCTATTGGACCTGTATCTATACCCCTATTGGACCTGTATCAGTAACCCTATTGTACCTGTATCTATACCCCTATTGGACCTGTATCTATACCCCTATTGGACCTGTATCTATACCCCTATTGGACCTGTATCTATACCACTATTAGACCTGTATCTATATACCCCTATTGGACCTGTATCTATACCCCTATTGGACCTGTATCTATACTCCTATTAGACCTGTATCTATACCACTATTATACCTGTATCTATACCCCTATTAGACCTGTATCTATACCCCTATTAGACCTGTATCTATACCCCTATTAGACCTGTATCTATACCGCTCGTTTGTACAGTGGTTTCTATTACCAGAAACTCTTTGAGTTTCCACAGTTTAATGTTACCTAACAAATTGACATCCTGGTCATTGTCTTTGTTTCTCCGCCATTCTGCAATGATGTCCAGAAGAGCGTTGAAGTGGAAGTCCATCCGCCGATCAATTGCATTTGGAATTGTTCTCCCAGTTTCACTAATAATATCACAAACATCGCCGATCTCCTTCATACCTAAGCCAGCCTGCAAACAATGTCATAACAATAATTATAATATAATAAGCCTGTCTGTAAACAGTGTCATAACTATGCACCAGTGATATTTTACATAACTATGTACTGTTGATATTTTACATATCTAGAACTGTCGTCTGGGGGCTAGCTAATTAATCTCCCTCTCCCCCAATGCGTTTATTTATAGAATAATGAAATTAATTGTAGTCTTATAACCAACCAATCAAGCTAAAGACAAGATGCCTCTAGCCGAGCGGTATAATGCAGCTAGTATTTACCACGGTCACATATATTACGCACATCTACAATGTATAAAGATTTTTGCTGTTAAATTTAGTCAGTTGAATTTGCAGACTCTAAAACCACTATAAACCAATTTCCAAAGAAATCAAACATTATTTTAATTTCCAGCAATCAGAAGCTTCCATGTGGTTACTATGGCAACAAAACCCATGCAGTTGAATTTGCATGTCACATAATATCACTGCTAGACCTCTAATGGATGTATAAACCAAATAAGAAGGGTGTGGACTTACCCCCAAAAATCTTTAAATATGGTTTTTGTGCCAAAAAAATTAAGTCCACTAAATGGTAAAATGTCAAAAAAAATCACAATTTTTTTTCTGCATGATTTGCCATAACATCACTCCTGGACCTCTAATGAATGCATAAACTAAATTAGAAGGGTGTGAAGTGCATACTTTTGGACTTACCCCCAAAACTTTAAAGTGGGTTTTGATGCCAAAAAAGTTAAGTCCACAAAATGGTCAAATGCGAAAACATCACAAATTTTTTCTGCATAATTTTGACATAACATTACTCCTAGACCTCTAATGAATGTATAAACCAATTTAGAAGGGCATGAGGTGTGTACTTTTGGACTTACAAGCTTTCCAAAAAACTTACAAAGTTATGCGGGGTGACAGCATTAGCTCATGGTTACTTGTAACCGGTGAAAATGCAAAACTGAGGTTACAACAGTTTTCCATGGTGAACATATAAATTTCAGGCAGTATCTAAATTTCGATTCAATCAGAAGTCATTTCTATGGTAACCATTTTATTTTAAATTTCAACTCTTTTTATACAAAATTTAAGTAACCATCCCTTCCACAAAGTTTAATCAAATTCCATTGAATAGTAAAAGAGTTAAAAAAAGGTTTTGTTGAAATCGGCTCTGTAGTTCAGGAGGAGTTGGTGGCAGATCGTTCAGTTTACAAACGGATAGACAACCTGATTCCAGTATATGCCCCCCCCCCCCCCCCCTATGTTATTGGGGGCAAACAGTTGCCATCTTATTATGTGACCCATTGGGCCTGCATCACATGTATAACCTACCTGTTGACCCTTGACCTATCAAATACCCTCAACTTGACCCTTGACCTATCAGATACCCTCGATTTGACCCTTCACCTACCTGATAACACATGACTGTGATAGGATTACACACACAGCCTGCCACCACCTGCGCTCCTCGTCCGACACAGCTCCCTAAAGTATGATCATCACATACACGCCCTCCCAGTCGGTCACGTGCTTCCAATACCGTCACCTGACAACAGTAACCAGGAAATTCGAGTTGATGGCACCATATCTGTAACTGCTTCTGTAAGAACTTATTATTTCAGAGAAAATTCTCATGTTTTTCTAAATGTGAGACAGAAACACTCCAGAACGAAAACAAGAGGCCCAGAGGGCCTGTATCGCTCACCTGGTTTCATGAGATATGAAACAAGAATGATGCTTAAGTATATTTGTCGCTGGTATTGCTATGTCAATATATATCATAAGCATTGTATATGGTTACATGTACATTGGTTTTATTTTAATACTACAAATGCCAAAAAGTGCATTAATCCATGAAATTGACTTTTGGCGCGAACCTATATGGATGCTACCACACAAATGTGAGTGATATTCATTGCTTAGTTTCAGAGAAGAACTTGTTTAGACCAATTGACCCCTTTTGACCCTTTCCTCTGCCCCCTTGGGGGTCAGCTCCTTCCTTTATGCAATTTTGAATCCCTACCCCAATAGGATGCTACCAGTGAAACCATTGCTAAGTTTCAGAGAATAAGTTGTTTAAACAAACTTACCAATTTTGGCCCCACCCCTCAGGCCCCTGGGGGGTCAGCCCCACCATTTGTACAATTTTGAATCCCCATCCCATAGGGATGCTATCAGTAAAATATGAGCGATATCCATTGCTTAGTTTCAGAGGAGAAGTCGTTTATATCAATTCTGCAAACTGACCCCTTTTGGCCCCGCCCCTCAGCCCCCAGAGGGGTCCGCCCTGTCATTTGTACAATTTCAAATTCCTACCCCAAGGTGATGCTACCAGTAAAATATGAGAGATATCCATTGCTTGGTTCAGGAGAAGAAGTCAATTATATGAATATAGCCCGATTGACCACATTTGGCCCCGCCCCTCAGGCCCCTGGGGGGGTCAGCCCCATCATTTGTACACTTTTGAATCCCCACCCCATAATGTTGCTACCAGGCAAATATGAGCGACAGCCATTGCTTGGTTTCAGAGAAGAAGTCGTTTATATCAATAGCACCAAACTGACCCCTATTGGCCCCACCCCAGAGGCCCCTAGGGGGTCAGCCCCATCATTTGTACACTTTTGAATCCCCACCCCATAATGATGCTACCAGGCAAATATGAGCGATAGCCATTGCTTGGTTTCAGAGAAGAAGTCTTTTATATGAATATAGCCGGATTTACCACATTTGGCCCCGCCCCTCAGGCCCCTGGGGGGTCAGCCCTATCATTTGTACAATTTTAAATCCCCACCCCATAGTGATGCTACCAGGCAAATATGAGCGATAGCCATTACTTGGTTTCAGAGAAGAAGTCGTTTATATCAATAGCGCCAAATTTACCCCTTTTGGCCCCGCCCCAGAGGCCCCCAGGGGGTCAGCCCCATCATTTGTACAATTTTGAGTCCCCTACCCATAGGGATGGCTCTGACCAAATTTGTTCAAATTCCGATCAGCGGTTATGAAGAAGAAGTCAAATAAGTCAATTGTTGACGGACGACAGACGGATGGACGGACGGACGACGGACGCCACGGTATGGCATAAGCTCACCTTGGTCCTTTGGACCAGGTGAGCTAAAAATTGAAGTTTTAGGGTTATAATGATGGCCTTGACCTTTGACCTCACAAGGTGACAAACATACCTGGACTCCAAAGTTCCTGAGTTGTCTGGCAGCAGACAGGCCCGCAGCACCAGCTCCGATAATTATCACAGACGAATTCTGTAACATATCCCTAAAACATACTAGTCAGTGTTGTACGTGGTTTATGGGTAAGACGGCCGGGACTGTAGTTCTGTCTAAAACATACTAGTCAGTGTTGTACATGGTTTATGGGTAAGACGGCCGGGACTGTAGTTCTGTCTAAAACATACTAGTCGGTGTTGTACATGGTTTATGGGTAAGACGGCCGTGACTGTAGTTCTGTCTAAAACATACTAGTCAGTGTTGTACATGGTTTATGGGTAAGACGGCCGGTGACTGTAGTTCTGTCTAAAACATACTAGTCAGTGTTGTACATGGTTTATGGGTAAGACGGCCGGGACTGTAGTTCTGTCTAAAACATACTAGTCGGTGTTGTACATGGTTTATGGGTAAGACGGCCGTGACTGTAGTTCTGTATAAAACATACTAGTCAGTGTTGTACGTGATTTATGGGTAAGACGGCCGGTACTGTAGTTCTGTCTAAAACATACTACTCAGTGTTGTACATGGTTTATGGGTAAGACGGCCGGGACTGTAGTTCTGTCTAAAACATACTAGTCAGTGTTGTACATGGTTTATGGGTAAGACGGCCGTGACTGTAGTTCTGTATAAAACATACTAGTCAGTGTTGTACATGGTTTATGGGTAAGACGGCCGGGACTGTAGTTCTGTCTAAAACATACTAGTCAGTGTTGTACATGGTTTATGGGTAAGACGGCCGTGACTGTAGTTCTGTCTAAAACATACTACTCAGTGTTGTACATGGTTTATGGGTAAGACGGCCGGGACTGTAGTTCTGTCTAAAACATACTACTCAGTGTTGTACATGGTTTATGGGCAAGACGGCCGGGACTGTAGTTCTGTCTAAAACATACTAGTCAGTGTTGTACGTGATTTATTCTGTTGCACCTCTTTAGGAGAGACATCTTAGGGTTTTTCTACAAACTTTGTTTACCTGGCCATATCTTGGACGCACCTCTCTTGGTTAGTGAGATTACAAAATATCAAACACATTTGACACCTAAGAACTTTTAAATAAGTCAATAATGTTCTTCATCTGAACAAACTTGATACCCCCTCTATCCTAGGATGCCACTGGCCTAATATCATTATCCTGGGCGACTTTAGCACATTTGACCCCTGTGACCTGGACAGCAAGTCCAGATCATTCATTTGAACAAATTTGCATTCGTAGTCTTCCATTCAAGCATGCTACAGTCCCTACATCAGCCTCTGGGCATTTTGGTTATGGAGAAGAATTTGTTTAATTTGACCCCAGAAACAAACTTAACCAAAGTACTCACCTTAGGTAGTGTTTGATTACACCATTAGTACTCACCTTAGGTAGGGTTTGATTACACGATTAGTACTCACCTTAGGTAGGGTTTGATTACGCCATTAGTACTCACCTTAGGTAGGGTTTCCATACTTGGTAACTGGACTCCCTTCGGTATTGAGACTAGACCAAAGTTGATAAGACCTTTTCTGGTGAGATACCACAAGATTTTGTCCAGATTTTCAACGCAATAGATTCTGTTAACACCTCGACATATCAAGTAGGGCGCTGCTTTCTCTTTTGTCAGCCATTCCTGTTAAACAACACCAATATCACAATTAAAACGAGAGACCTGAATATAGCCATCTTTGATTTATGACTGTAGATTTATGACTAGATTTATGACTAGATTTATGACCAAATTTAAAATACATGTATTTTTTAAAGAAACTTAAAGCAGCATTTGTATAACTTTTGTTGTCTGATGGATTAATTAATTAAATCAGATTAATTAATTGACAAAGTCAGGATCAGACCACCTGTAGTTACATGAACAGGTGTACTGTATCTTTAGTAATACCAGAAACAGGCCAAAGCAATTGTGGATAATGTCAAATGCACTTTAAAAACAGCAGAAGTTTTGGTATCTCAGAGAGACGAAATCTCTCACTATCAGTGGTGGGTAGTAAGACAGACCAGGATTTCACACCACAAGTGGTGGTGGGCAGTAAGACAGACCAGGATTTCACACCATCAGTGATGGGTAGTAAGAAGGACCAGGATTTCACACCACAAGTGGTGGTGGGTAGTAAGACAGACCAGGATTTCACACCACAAGTGGTGGGTAGTAAAACAGACCAGGATTTCACACCATCGGTGGTGGGTAGTAAGACAGACCAGGATTTCATACCATTAGTGGTGGGCAGTAAGACGGACCAGGATTTCACACCACCAGTGGTGGGTAGTAAGACAGACCAGGATTTCATACCATTAGTGGTGGGCAGTAAGACGGACCAGGATTTCACACCACAAGTGGTGGTGGGTAGTAAAACAGGCCAGGATTTCATACCACAAGTGGTGGGTAGTAAGACGGACCAGGATTTCACACCACCAGTGGTGGGTAGTAAGACGGACCAGGATTTCACACCACAAGTGGTGGGTAGTAAGACGGACCAGGATTTCACACCACAAGTGGTGGGTAGTAAAACAGACCAGGATTTCACACCATCGGTGGTGGTGGGTAGTAAGACAGACCAGGATTTCATACCATTAGTGGTGGTGGGTAGTAAGACAGACCAGGATTTCACACCACAAGTGGTGGGTAGTAAAACAGACCAGGATTTCACACCATCGGTGGTGGTGGGTAGTAAGACAGACCAGGATTTCATACCATTCGTGGTGGTGGGTAGTAAGACAGACCAGGATTTCACACCACAAGTGGTGGGTAGTAAGACAGACCAGGATTTCACACCACAAGTGGTGGGTAGTAAGACAGACCAGGATTTCACACCACAAGTGGTGGTGGGTAGTAAGACAGACCAGGATTTCACACCACAAGTGGTGGGTAGTAAAACAGACCAGGATTTCACACCACAAGTGGTGGTGGGTAGTAAGACAGACCAGGATTTCACACCACAAGTGGTGGGTAGTAAGACAGACCAGGATTTCATACCATTAGTGGTGGGCAGTAAGACAGACCAGGATTTCACACCACAAGTGGTGGGTAGTAAGACGGACCAGGATTTCACACCACAAGTGGTGGGCAGTAAGACAGACCAGGATTTCATACCACAAGTGATGGGTAGTAAGACGGACCAGGATTTCACACCACAAGTGGTGGGCAGTAAGAAGGACCAGGATTTCATACCATTAGTGGTGGGCAGTAAGACGGACCAGGATTTCCTCCACAAGTGGTGGGCAGTAAGAAGGACCAGGATTTCACACCACAAGTGGTGGTGGGCAGTAAGACAGACCAGGATTTCACACCACAAGTGGTGGTGGATACTAAGACAGATTATACAACATACAGACAACTATAGTCTACTTACTTTGATATTTAGATTCCATAGAGTAATACAAATGTTTCTGACAGCCAGGAAGATGGTGGGAGTTTGAGAGAATTCTACGAACTCATCCAGCTCAGCTTCCTCTAATGTATCAGCAGGAACTCGGCAAGCCATGTCTGTGGTACTGTCGGCATCAGTGAAAGGACAAAGATACGGCAGCATTACTGTCAACAAAATATGGTCACAACAAAACAATTGCAAACAAAGCAATTCGGCAAATTACTTTGCCTCACTGAATGTGAGATTTCACGCCAAGAACGTACAGTAAAGCTGAGACAAACAATGTTCTTTCATACAGATCAAAGGTCAAAATATAGATTGGAGTGACCCAATTTTCAGGCATGACACTCTGCCTCACCTAGGTCAACCCATGCCCAAGTAAGAGCTTCCAGACTGGTGACAAGTAGTGTAGTAACAGTGCTTTTTTCGGGGCCGATTTGGGGCCGAATTTCGGCCCCATTCCCCATGTCAAAATTGGCTATTTTTCCCAATCTGACCAGTTAAAATTCCCAATCGAATGATCTACAAACAAAATGTCTTTAAAAATTGGGATGGTGCCATCCAGTCTACGTTTTTATTGGTTATTCTGGCCTGATCAAGGGAGAAAATGCTCTAGAGACTAAACAAATATAGCATAAATCCATATTTGTGTCTACTTGTTATTTTTATCATTATGTCCATTTTTCCCCATTTACCTGAGGCCGCGCATTTTTTTCCAATCCCAAAGCCATAGGCCCCATTCCCAAAGTAGTGAAAAAAAAGCTCTGAGTAAATAGAGCCTGGACCAAATCTTTGTTTGGTGTTGGACCAAGGTCAAAATATAGGTCAAAGTGACCTATATTTTTATATATATGTGACACACTTATGTACCCCCATGCTGTGGTATGAGGTGGTAAAACTACACTGTATAGTTTGTCACTTCTACTACATATCAAGTCAAGTGTTTCTCCAAATCTCAGAATTACACATCATAACTATGAGACAGGTCAAATCCATGTTACCTGGTGATTTGGTTTCCTGGAAGACTTCTGTGTCCATAGGACTCATGCCGACTCCGTTTGGTATGTACGAGGTAAGGAAGGGCCATGCTGGAGAACTCTTCATGTAGGAGAGACAGCGCATCAGACTCACCCAGGACAAGTCCCGCGTCAGATCTACCCGCTAAAACAACAACATCCTCACATCAGACTCACCAAGGACAAGTCTCGTGTCAGATCTACCCGCTAAAACAACAACATCCTCACATCAGACTCACCCAGGACAAGTCCCGCGTCAGATCTACCCGCTAAAACAACAATATCCTCACATCAGACTCACCCAGGACAAGTCCCGCGTCAGACCTACCTGTTAAAACAACAACATCCTCACCCAGGACAAGTCCTGCATCAGATCTACCTGCTAAACTACAACATCCTCACATCAGACTCACCCAGGACAAGTCCCGTGTCAGATCTACCCGCTAAAACATCAACATCCTCACCCAGGACAAGTCCCGTGTCAGATCTACCCGCTAAAACAACAACATCCTCACATCAGACTCACCCAGGACAAGTCCCGCATCAGATCTACCCGCTAAAACAACAACATCCTCACATCAAACTCACCCAGGACAAGTCCCGTGTCAGATCTACCCGCTAAAACAACAACATCCTCACATCAGACTCACCCAGGACAAGTTCCGCGTCAGATCTACCCGCTAAAACAACAACATACTCACATCAGACTCACCCAGGACAAGTCCCGCGTCAGATCTACCCGCAAAAACAACAACATCCTCACATCAGACTCACCCAGGACAAGTCCCCGCGTCAGATCTACCCGCTAAAACATCAACATCCTCACCCAGGACAAGTCCCGCGTCAGATCTACCCGCTAAAACATCAACATCCTCACCCAGGACAAGTCCCGTGTCAGATCTACCCGCAAAAACAACAACATCCTCACATCAGACTCAGCAAGGACAAGTCCCGCGTCAGATCTACCCGCTAAAACAACAACATCATCACATCAGACTCAGCAAGGACAAGTCCCGCGTCAGATCTACCCGCTAAAACAACAACATACTCACATCAGACTCACCCAGGACAAGTCCCGCGTCAGATCTACCCGCTAAAACAACAACATCCTCACATCAGACTCACCCAGGACAAGTCCCGCGTCAGATCTACCCGCTAAAACAACAACATACTAACATCAGACTCACCAAGGACAAGTCCCGTTTCAGATCTACCCGCTAAAACAACAACATACTAACATCAGACTCACCCAGGACAAGTCCTGCGTCAGATCTACCCGCTAAAACAACAACATACTCACATCAGACTCACCCAGGACAAGTCCCGCGTCAGATCTACCAGCTAAAACAACAACATCCTCACATGACAGACTCACCCAGGACAAGTCCCGCGTCAGATCTACCTGCTAAAACAACAACATCCTCACATGACAGACTCACCCAGGACAAGTCCCGCGTCACATCTACCCGCTAAAACAACAACATCCTCACATCAGACTCACCCAGGACAAGTCCCGCGTCAGATCTACCAGCTAAAACAACAACATCCTCACATCAGACTCACCCAGGACAAGTCCCTGCGTCAGATCTACCCGCTAAAACATCAGACTCACCCAGGACAAGTCATACCCGTCAAGGGGGTCTATCATTTTCAGGTGAGTGATTTGATGACCCTGGCTGTTAATAAGACGTTAAAAAAATAAACCAACTTGATACAAAATTGTAAATTTTCAGGTGTGATCTTTCCAAAGTGGGTGATTTGATACAAAATCGTAAATTTTCAGGTGTGATCTGTACAAAGTGGGTGATTTGATACAAAATTGTAAATTTTCAGGTGTGATCTGTACAAAGTGGGTGATTTGATACAAAATTGTAAATTTTCAGGTGTGATCTGTCCAAAGTGGGTGTTTTGATATGTCTACCTGGTCCTCTGGATAACTACAAGCTTCTTCTTGGCACATTTTCTACAAAGAAAAGAAATCACTAGTTAGATATATCTGTTTATATTAGTTTCTACTGGTGTCAGTCTTAGTAAAAGGAGTTGTTTTCATGGGGACAGCGATTTGGTTGTGGGGACAGCGATGTGGTCGTGGGGACAGCGATGTGGTCGTGGGGACAGTGATGTGGTCGTGGGGACAGCGATGTGGTCGTAGGGACAGTGATGAGGTCGTAGGGACAGCAATGTGGTCGTGGGGACAGTGATGTGGTCGTGGGGACAGTGATGTGGTCGTAGGGACAGCGATGTGGTCGTGGGGACAGCGATGTGGTCGTGGGGACAGCGATGAGGTCGTAGGGACAGTGATGTGGTCGTGGGGACAGCGATGTGGTCGTAGGGACAGTGATGAGGTCGTAGGGACAGCAATGTGGTCGTGGGGACAGTGATGTGGTCGTAGGGACAGCGATGTGGTCGTGGGGACAGCGATGTGGTCGTGGGGACAGCGATGAGGTCGTAGGGACAGTGATGTGGTCGTGGGGACAGTGATGTGGTCGTAGGGACAGTGATGAGGTCGTAGGGACAGTGATGTGGTGGTGGGGACAGTGATGTGGTCGTGGGGACAGTGATGTGGTCGTGGGGACAGTGATGTGGTCGTGGGGACAGTGATGTGGTCGTGGGGACAGTGATGTGGTCGTGGGGACAGTGATGTGGTGGTGGGGACAGTGATGTGGTCGTGGGGACAGTGATGAGGTCGTAGGGACAGTGATGTGGTCTTGGGGACAGTGATGTGGTCGTGGGGACAGTGATGTGGTCGTGGGGACAGTGATGAGGTCGTAGGGACAGTGATGAGGTCGTAGGGACAGTGATGAGGTCGTGGGGACAGTGATGTGGTCGTGGGGACAGTGATGTGGTCGTGAGGACAGTGATGTGGTCGTGGGGACAGTGATGAGGTCGTAGGGACAGTGATGAGGTCGTAGGGACAGTGATGAGGTCGTAGGGACAGTGATGTGGTCGTGGGGACAGCAATGTGGTCGTGGGGACAGTGATGAGGTCGTAGGGACAGCAATGTGGCCGTGGGGACAGTGATGAGGTCGTAGGGACAGTGATGAGGTCGTAGGGACAGTGATGTGGTCGTGAGGACAGTGATGAGGTCGTAGGGACAGTGATGAGGTCGTAGGGACAGTGATGAGGTCGTAGGGACAGTGATGAGGTCGTAGGGACAGCGATGTGGTCGTGGGGACAGTGATGTGGTCGTGAGGACAGTGATGTGGTCGTGGGGACAGTGATGTGTTGGTAGAGACAGAAGTATAGTACATTCCTGTGGCATATTGAAGGAGAAGTTAGTCTAAGGTCTATTATCTACAAACACAGTGGAAATGTGATAAGTTATTAATGGTTTGAATCAATGTTTATATCTCGACCTGGCTGATACGGATACATATGTAGATCTGCATTCATTGAAGACACTGACGTTGTTCAATAAGTCAACATTCCTCAATGACTAAAAATAACTTCACCATCACTGCTAGTAAATATATAGAGGATATTTAACAGTGTCTTCAGTAATACCAAATAAATTTCACGAGTGGGGCTAATATTTTGATATTTTTCACGAGTGCGCAGCACGAGTGAAAAATATCAAAATATTAGCTACGCGAGTGAAATATATTTGGTATTACTGAAGACACTGTTAGATATTCTGTTTATTACATTTTTTATCAACGAAAACCCTACCCGGTATGCTAACTAGGACTACAGCGATAATTTGTAAACAAAAAAAGTAGTTTCCCCTGTCCAGGTGCTGACATATATGTCGGGCTTTCTGATTGGTCAATCATTTTGGTATTTTCTAATCATTAATTTGATTAGTCAAATCAGCAAAAGTGATACTTTTCACTAGTGAAAAATATGATATAGTGAAAAATATGATATTCTTCACTAGTGAAAAATATCGCTTTTATAGAATGACTAACTTTTGATATTTCACTGTTAAAAATGTAATAAATATTCATTATTGGAACGATTCTGCCTTAATGACGTTATGATCAAAAATTACCTTGACACCTGAGGCAGTCATCCCACACACATATTTACGCATAAAATCTGGCAGCAGTGTGGCATCCCTAGAGAGTTGTCTCCACTTGGCACAGACGGAGCACTGTACCCAGTAAGGTAGGACTTGATCACACATGAAGATGTGAATATTTGAATCACCACGTCCATATTTACACCAGACCCGTTTCCAGCTGGCATATGTTTCGTATCCACTTTTATGGCTGTTCACAGAAAAATACAATAGAAATAAAATGAACAAGAGGCCTTATTGGGCACACCATGGCTAGTATTGACTAACCTTTACTAACTTAGGAATATTCTGTTGACATAACCCTTTTAAATCAAGTTAATGTACATGTATATATTTCAGCAGTAATCCTATTTTAACCTTCTCACGCTAGAAGAATTACGCTAAATTATAACTATGTTAATTAAACTTTCTATAAACAGTTTCTAATAAGAATTTTGACTTGACAATTCAGTGTGCCTTATAAAGTATACTTACAGTATGTGATCATATTGAATAATTATACAAGAGTTATCCAAGCCTTTTTTTATTCAAGAAATATTTTAAGAATTTAATAAGTAGAATTGTGTAAAATAATAGATACTATATACAGTGCACTCTGTCCAAACCGGACTCTGTCCAATCCGGATATTTGTCAAAACCGGCCAAATAATTTGGTCCCGAAAATTCCCTTCTTTATTTATAGTAAATAAACTCTGCATAATCCGGACTCTGTCTATTCTGTAATCCGGCCACATATCTACTCTGTATAAACCGGCGTCGGTCCCATTGATGTTTCCCTGGTAGCGGTAGCTTCAAGGGCTCCCGACAGGTGTTTATACAGTTGTAATTGCAGGGCATCCAGTAGGATTAAAATCTCAAGAGTCAGTGACCCTCAGCTTTGAAATCCTGAGAGTCAAATCAAAATCCTGAGAGTCAAAATATGAAATTCTCAAACTTGACGGTTAATCGTTTCCGAATGTAAACTGATAAAAGCGTTTTTTTTTTATAATTACATTTAATTGAAAATTCAAAAGAACTTAGTTCATCTTAATTTATTATCCAATTGTTGTTTATATTAGGTAAATAAAAGTGTTTTAAAAATTTAAACTTTTCTTTTAATTATATATTTTTGTTTGAATAAAGCACAATTAAAACATATATTTTTTTTTTATTTAATTTAATCACAAATAAATTTCTTGTAAAGCTTTTAACAAATAAACTTGTATCACAGTTTTCTTGCTGAAATTATGTTTAAATGTGTTACAATGGTTAAGCATAATTTATAAAACCATCTTTTTTTTTCTTTTTTTTTTTAATCTGCTCAGCCTCTAGAGGTTATTTTTGTATTCAAATCATGTTTTCATATTTGCCGCCAAAATGTAACAGGAATGATTTACGCTTCCCACCCTGTCAAATGCACTGCAGAGGTCATGTATATGTAAGGTTATTCAGGTTAACAACAAAATGGCTGCCGCCTGTGTTGGCATCATGCAAACTAGGCCTGCTTACGATCTCATTCTTGTTATGTACATAATTGAAAGTTATCACAAACATATGTTACATTAATTTGTTGGGATGGAAATCTACTATAGCTTACTTATTTCAATTATTAAAATGTGATTGCTTAGAATAAAGTACAGATCGGCCTCTACAAGTAGGTACAGTGGATACTTTACCTGTGCCCCAATTTGGCAATCGGCAGCGACTGTTGGATTAGTCACAGTGGCTCTTTTAATTGACTTCTAGGGGTATTCTACTAATTAGTGTCACTGACCATAGCAAATATACCCTTTGTTGAGCCTGGTTATTGGACAACACATAAGACTAATCACAGTGGTGGTCAAAAATGTGAAGCGTCAGATTGACGCACGGCATGCAAAAGTTGTGCGTCAAATTAAATTTTGCTGCGTCATTGACCAGAGGTCTCAGGTTAATGGATGCCCTGAATTGCCTCACAGGTATATTAATAATTGACCATTAAACGTCATTGTCCACAGGTGGCTACGCTGGAGAAACACCTAAACAGTTGCTAGGTACAATAAAGAATGCATTTTTGTCAATTTATACCCGTAATGTTGCGCGTTTGTAAATGTATCGTAATTAAGATGTTTCATGCTGGCTGGCTTCCCCTTCACGGACCTCACTACACGAACGTACCCGGATGAGGAAGTCGGAGATGATGGTGACACCTTTTGTATTACTCCGTTTCTATTATCAACAAACATGGATCTCACGACAGCCGCCGACATTAAGGACCAATTAGAAATCGAGGCTTATTCCTCAGATTTGGGAATCTGCACTTGTTGAAAGTGTCAGATCAGTTGATTGTTCTGACTCGGTGGAAGGCCTCTTAAAACAAACATCAATCTGTGATTGTTTTCAACCGATGTAACGTACACATAGTGTCATATTGCCAATGTTGAATTAAATTATGTTATTCAATTCAAAGTTTGTATATGCATGGATAATGCACAATGACATCTTCTCTTGAAATATATCTTTTATTATTATTATTTTTTTTGTATTCAACGACGATATCAAGTAGAATCTCTACAATCCGGAACTCTCTACAAACCGGCTTTATTTTGTGGTCCCAAAGGTGTCCGGTTTAGACAGAGTGCACTGTACATGTAATAAGGAAAGACAACAGTTGTGGTAAGTTTTGACATAATAAAAATTTTATCAATAAAGGTTCCTCTGGATAAGTCTGCCGAAAAAACACTGGTAATTATGATACCAACAGTAATATGTATATTGTGTTGTACCTTCTGTAGTAATGTTCAAAACACTCGTTACAGAAATGTTCGCCAGCGGACACATGATACCAGCGGGATGTGTAGCCATTCCCAGCACACCTATAAAACAGAAATTCAAGGTTAATATGGTTCCAAATATGATTCTGTTGACATGGCAATTTTAGTTCAACATTAATATATCCCTTTTTGGCCGTGTCCCTCAGCCTTATTGAGTCCACTCAACCTAATGTTGCTACCGACCAAATTTAATCATTTCTTTATTTGTACAGAAGAACAATGGTGCAGATTAACAATGTAGCGTTGTTTCCACTATTGTGAACCAGCCCTCCATTTCTAGTTCCTTTACACATTGCCCCTCTTCTCCCCATTATGTCAGACCCCGCCCCTCCACTCCTAATTCTGTCAGACCCCACCCCTCCACTCCTAATTCTGTCAGACCCCACCCCTCCACTCCCAATTCTGTCAGACCCCACCCCTCCACTCCTAACTCTGTCAGACCCCACCCCTCCACTCCCAATTCTGTCAGACTCGACCACTCCACTCCCAATTCTGTCAGACCCCGCCCCTCCACTCCCAATTCTGTCAGACTCGACCACTCAACTCCCAATTCTGTTAGACCCCACCCCTCCACTCCTAATTCTGTCAGACCCCACCCCTCCACTCCCAATTCTGTCAGACCCCACCCCTCTACTCCCAATTCTGTCAGACCCCACCCCTCCACTCCCAATTCTGTCAGACCCCACCCCTCCACTCCCTATTCTGTCAAACCTCAACCCTCTACTCCCAATTCTGTCAGACCCCACCCCTCCACTCCCTATTCTGTCAAACCTCAACCCTCTACTCCCAATTCTCTCAGACCCCGCCCCTCCACTCCCAATTCTGTCAGACCCCATCCCTCCACTCCCTATTCTGTCAAACCTCAACCCTCTACTCCCAATTCTGTCAGACCCCATCCCTCCACTCCCAATTCTGTCAAACCTCAACCCTCCACTCCCAATTCTGTCAGACCCCACCCCTCCACTCCTAGTTCTGTCAGCCCCCACCCCTCCACTCCCAATTCTGTCAGACCCCACCCCTCCACTCCTAGTTCTGTCAGACCCCACCCCTCCACTCCCAATTCTGTCTGACCCCACCCCTCCACTCCCAATTCTGTCAGACCCCACCCCTCCACTCCCAATTCTGTCAGACCCCACCCCTCCACTCCTAGTTCTGTCAGACCTCACCCATCCACTCCTAATTCAGTCAGACCCCACCCCTCCACTCCCAATTCTGTCAGACCCCACCCATCCACTCCTAGTTCTGTCAGACCCCACCCATCCACTCCTAATTCTGTCAGACCCTGCCCCTCCACTCCCAATTCTGTCAGACCCCGCCCCTCCACTCCTAATTCTGTCAGACCCCAACCCTCCACTCCTAATTCTGTCAGACCCCACCCCTCCACTCCCAATTCTGTCAGACCTCACCCCTCCACTCCCGATTCTGTCATACCCCATCCCTCCACTTCCAATTCTGTCAGACCCCACCCCTCCACTCCCAATTCTGTCAGACCCCGCCCCTCCACTCCTAATTCTGTCAGACCCCACCCCTCCACTCCCAATTCTGTCAGACCCCACCCCTCCACTCCCAATTCTGTCAGACCCGACCCATCCACTCCTAGTTCTGTCAGACCCCACCCATCCACTCCTAGTTCTGTCAGACCTCACCCCTCCACTCCTAATTCTGTCAGACCCCACCCCTCTACTCCAAATTCTGTCAGACCCCAACCATCCACTCCAAATTCTGTCAGACCCTGCCCCTCCACTCCCGATTCTGTCAGACCCCACCCCTCCACTCCCAATTCTGTCAGACCCCACCCCTCCACTCCCAATTCTGTCAGACCCCACCCCTCCACTCCTAGTTCTGTCAGACCCCACCCCTCCACTCCTAGTTCTGTCAGACCTCACCCATCCACTCCCAATTCTGTCAGACCCCACCCCTCCACTCCCTATTCTGTCAGACCCTGCCCCTCCACTCCTAATACTGTCAGACCCCACCCATCCACTCCTAATTCAGTCAGACCCCACCCCTCCACTCCCAATTCTGTCAGACCCCACCCCTCCATTCCCAATTCTGTCAGACCCAAACCCTCCACTCCTAGTTCTGTCAGACCTCACCCATCCACTCCTAATTCAGTCAGACCCCACCCCTCCACTCCCAATTCTATCAGACCCCACCCATCCACTCCTAGTTCTGTCAGACCCCACCCATCCACTCCTAATTCTGTCAGACCCCACCCCTCCACTCCTAATTCTGTCAGACCCCACCCCTCCACTCCAAATTCTGTCAGACCCTGCCCCTCCACTAAAAACTAAATGGACAACAAGTGATCAGGAGACAGCTACATATAAAGATGGAGAAATATTCTTCGAATACCTTGTAATAAATAGTGATGACAAGGATTATTTAGACGACGGACGAATCAAAAGGCAATCTGAATAGCTCGTCATCATCAGATGCTTGGCTTAAAACACTGTACCAAAGAAATCAATGTCGAGACTACAATATGATGTAACAGATTTTGTTGGAATAACAACGATACTTTGTGTTGTGACTTATATTCCTTACTTTTCTGAAGATCCTGCAAAACAGATCGGGGCTTTACTAGGACATCCAGCTCGCTCACATTTACGGATTTGTTTTCGGACGCCCCCGGCCTCCTCTTCCTCATCTCCATTGCCGTTTGACTTCCTCTTATGGGCCCGGGAGGACACCCTATAAATCAAACATTATATCACAGAACATCATAAGAGTCTGTCATTATTATTTTAATATTTAATAAGGAAATCAAGATTTGTTATAAATTAGTTAACACAACAAAAGCATTGATTCCTAATGACTGTTATTCGGTTACAAAATAATAATAAATATAACTGTGACAGCTAGGTTTCCTTTTATAGTATATACAGCTGGGTACGCCATTGAAACATTCCTTTTTTAAGAACGTCGTTGTGGTATAATTATTTCAGCTTTGGTTATTGCTGGCTAGGCGATTGGGTGCCGTAGATCGTGAGTTCCAGGCCCGGTCAGGGCACGAGTCAAAAAGTTGTCTTCCTTCGTCATTTGTGTTACTATGTTATATATCTACTTATTAGCACAATGTATCATATACACTGTGTTGGTGACAACTTGCCGTCATGTGATCAATTCCTGTTGATATTTCTCGAGTATTCTAGCAGCATACAAATAAAATGAAACTGCGAACGGTCTCTGGTTTAGCTACATTAGACATAACCGACATTTTGGCTGATGATCACATGATTAGTCACATGAGAGCTGAGGTTATCCCATGGAATGTTTGGCTGCAAAGCTATTTATAGAATTGTAAACATTTGACAATGTAACACGGTTGGTTTTAGGCTTTTATGACATGTTTCTGCATATGATCTCAGGATGAACATACCAGTCTAAGACATGTGATTATAATTAGTTTCTCTGTGGACGCACGTAAATTTTGCCGACGATCAAACAATTTTTTTTAAACTTTTGTTTTCAAGGCAGGATTGAGACAGAACTATCTAATCCTATGCCAACAAAATTGCATAAAATGATGAGGAAAATGTTTAAAATAGTCTAGAATACCGAATATTCATATTTCATTTTAAATGATTGCAGTAAACACGGGAACCATCAGTAAAATTGTGTCAATAATTGCTGTTAAAATAGGAACTATATTAGGCTGCGGATGAATATCATTTTGTATTACAGAAAGGAGAAATTGTTAGCCGGAAACAAAAGTGTGACTAACAAAATTTACCCACCACGACTGTAACGGCAGGTGCCAAAGGCATCCAGACATTAAAAATATGATACATTATATCATATTACATTATATTTATTATATTATACAGCTGTGCATGTACACTGTTTTACCTACTACATAGATATCATATATATTATCATATAACATTATATATATCATATATCACATTACATTATATATATTATATATCATATTACATTATATATATTATATATCACATTACATTATATATATTATATATCATATTGTACATTATATATCATATTATACAGGGCTTTTCCTCACTGGTTTGGTAAGGGCCTTTTCCTCACTGGTTTGGTAAGGGCCTTTTTGTCACATTTTGGGAAGAAAATTGGTGAATTGGTAAAGACTTTTTCAGGAGTAAACTGCAAATTTTAGGAATTTGGCTTAAATATGAATTAATTTCAATTGGGAATGGGGCCCATTATCGGCCCCAAAAAACCCACAGAAAAAGCCCTGTTATATTATATATATTATACAGCTAGCGTTGGGTACGCTGTTTTACCTGCTACACAGATATCATATATATATATTACATTATATATCATATAACATTATATATCATATATCACATTACATTATATATATTACATATCATATTACATTATATATATTATACAGCTAGCATTGGGTACGCTGTTTTACCTGCTACATATTGTTTACTTTACCTAGACGAATTTGTTTGATCCATTTTTCTACTATAATCCAATCATGACCCCGTGTTCAAATCTAGGTTTGTATCTTAGCTTGCTTTCACTCAGAATCTGTAAATTAAAAAGATATTATGTGATATATATATATATATGTTTCATTGGAATCTGCTCAGCGGTTTTGGAAGAGCTGTGTCTGGACAATAAAAACCTATTAATAGTGACAAGTTACCATGGCAACGAAAAGTTTGGAATTTAAACAGCTGCATGCCCATCTGCACATGTTCCCTAACATTCCTGTGAAATTTTGTGAAAATCAGTTCACAAGTTTAGGAGGAGTTGAGCCTATGAATAGTGCCCAGTAACCATGGCAACCAAAATTTTGGAATTTAAATAACTGCATGCACATCTACATATGGTCCTCTCTATTTGTGTGAAGTGTCATTGGAATCTGCCCTCTGGTTAAGGAGGAGCTGACCTGACAAGATGTGTCTACAGACAGACAGACGGACAGACAACCCAATTCCAGTATACCCCCCTAACTTGGTTGAAGGGGTATAATTAATGTAAATGTTTAATTAAGACACAGACCTATATGTGACATGTACAAATTTTCCTGGAGACTAAAACAAAATTTGGATGACTTAATTATTCCATTTTCAGTGACATGTAGGCTCAAAGTACTTACAAGTTGTGATGATGTAGCTCATACCTGGTATTTAATTTGGCGTAATCAAACATTTTTAATACAATTTATTAACTCATCATCCTACTGTCACATCTAAAAACCTTTCATTAGCACATATATTCCAATGTTATACCACTCGCCATATATATTATAGAACTGTCATTGATGCTAGCTAGTCCAAATATGGTATTTGTGACCATATATGGATAAAGATACGTACTCTGATAAACAAAACGGGAAAAAACCATCAGAAAACATTTAACCAGTTGTTTTACAAGTCATGATCAGGTGAAGGAAATGCATCTTACATTGTGTAATGATTAAATTTCAGAATGTTTTATCCCTCAGCTTGCCTACTGAGGTATATAACTCAGAAATCTGTTTATCTGCAGGAAATCTCATAATTAGCATATATCAATTTTGATTTCCTTATAAAGGAAATTGACCTAGAGATTTGTATCAAAGATGGAGGCACATTGGAACTGATTTCTCTGTGTATCTTGTTTGTTTTGGATTTTATCATTTATGGTCAAAGAAATGACGTAATGTGAATTTAATTTTGATAATAGATACATCCAGAATCATCAATTTACATTAATTTCTTCTCCGAGAAAACTATAATCACACACATAATACCGCTCGGTGTGAATAACTACATTTTTTGTACTTGCTACATTGCTGGTAATGGGACTGGTTTCATACCCTACCTGAGAGCAGTGTACAGGTTGGGGAAAAACCACCAACTTGCGTATAATGCCCAAACTCAATTAACCCAGTTGGAGTATGGATAAGTCACCAAAATAGCTAAAATTGCTTAAACAGTGAATTTTGCAATACATTTATTATTTAACGGTGCATTAATTTATTTTACAAGGTACAAACACGACAGCTACAATCCAGACTAATAACATACTGTTCTACCAAATGATACACCAAAATATATATTAGCCGTCAATCACACATCAATTCTCATTTCAGTAGACACCAGAACTAGACATGCTCATGTAGCGGGACTGGACTGGGTTGATCATCGGTGACTAGATAGCTCAAATGGTAGAGCATCCGGCTAGTGTTCGGAGGTCTCGGGTTCGAACCCTGGTCTGGGCGCTATATTTTCTTCTCTCCTGTTACAAGATTGGCGCCCAACTAAAATACCCATGATGGTGGTATTAGGGTCTCGTGTGACTTCGAGGGCAAAGACTTGGAAAAGGGAGGGAGGTGTGTAGCGGGACTGGACTGGGTTGATCATCGGTGACCAGGTAGCTCAAATGGTAGAGCATCCGGCTAGTGTTCGGAGGTCTCAGGTTCGAACCCCGGTCCGGCCGCTATATTTTCTCCTCTCCTGTTACACACATATACACTCATTCAGACATTTCTCTGCTACGAAGGACATACACATACAAATACTCATTTTTCCCATACACAATAACACAGTGGAATCTCCTACCTGTAGCACCAGTACTTTACACTACGTAACACTTGAGGACTTCAAGGCACATATCCCCTACGCACACCTTGAAGTCCTCACACACATTAAATAAACAAATATTTTTACCTTTATCTTATCTGCACTAATATAATTTTTAAAAATCACTGTATATATAACACTATTCACGTTCTTAGCCAAGCCTAATGTAATAGTCATTTTTGACGGAATTGGGAAAACGAAGATGTGCCCCTGTAACTTGAAAAAGTTGAAACTTTAAAGTGGTTTTTGCTATTTTTAGTAACAAAGCTTTACCTCCATTGGCGTATAATAGGCAAGTTCGTGGTTTTCCCAAACCTGCTGTAGGTAGGGTATGCATTTTTATTTTACATCTGCAGGCTCAGGGACTTGGCATCTCCCAACCCATGGAAGCCTATCCACATATGCCTTCTGTTTATAATAGTGGTACGTAACAATGAGAACGCGTGCTTTCATTATCATAAATTCGTGGCATATACCTGTTTGGGATGATTAGTCCTGTAATATGCACGCTTTGTGACAAGCATAACAAACTGATATTCTTTTTATCATGTAAACAACTTCTGCAGAGCAAACGTTGGCCTCTCTTTCGCGGTAAAATATTGTCAACTTCCTGGGAAGGGGGATAACTCTCATCAGTCTGTCGAACTGCGCTGCTCGCGAGTCATTTCTCGTTTATCGATTACTTTTGCCTGAAATAACGGACTACTTTATAATTCTGACAATTTCAGTGTTTTAGTGATGTTGACTTGGCATGATATGATCACAGGTACATGTCTAGTCTATATTAAAATACCAGAAATACCTAGACTATATATAAAGACAAAATCTGGACATAAGAGAGTTACTAAATAAGGAGGGTAAACCATTTTTAAAACATTCCAGGCTACTGTTTGTATAATTATGACTCAAATATGTTATTTTCATTTGTTACTTTAAACTTTCTCAATATTAATATATATATTCTATCTTTTTTTTTTCTTATTCACAATTTTTCAAAAGTGTACTTTATTACAACCAACATCTCGTTTTTGATGCTACTAACTTGCATAAAAATATTACTTGCATTTATACGATTAAGGTTACATGATTATCGATTTATCATTGAAATTTTAAGGTAATTACGCCATTCATGTATTACATGACAGTAATTCAAAAGCTCAAGATACGCGCCTCGTATGTCACACCCTAAAATAGTAAATGTTTGTTATATCGATAGATAACTCATATATTTTTCTATTTGTTATTTTTTTTTACCAGTACACGAAATTACTGCATTTTCAACTTCAAAAAAAAGCGAGGTTGCCGTGAAGAAGTTTGTGCTATTCCGACTACCATTGATGAGGTGACGTTAGTGATATTATAGCCAAAAAATCTATATATTGTCAGTCCTGAAATACACGATTTAAATTCTGTTGTGCGTTTTTTCCAAAACTTTCCTTTTTGCCGTGGTAAATCATTTAAGAAGGAAACACATGTAAAAGACTTCGGTGTATGGCTCACTCGAAATTTTTCATTACATATGTGTTTAATAAGTGGTTGGTAAGGCCATGCCAATGCTTGAATTTACAAACTTGTCTGTTTTCCGTTCTCGTTATATAAAAGGCCTACTTTGGTGGAAAGAATTCCTGGTATTATACAATGGGGTGTCGATGATGAGTTTAGAGGAATGGTCTATGCCAGACGTTGAGTTTGGATCAGATGCTAGCTTGACAGGCTGTGGTGGTTTTTTCAAAGGGAAAAGATTCCATGCCGTGTTCCCACAGTTCATTCTTACACATGACCTCAGTATTAACTGCCTAGAGCTTCTCACAATAGTGGTATGTGTCAAGTTATGTTATATACTTAGCAACACAAATGACGAAGGCAGACAACTTTTTGACTCGTGCCCTGACCGGGCCTCGAACTCACGATCTACGGCACCCAATCGTCTAGCCAGAAATTTAAATACCCGCAGCTTCTTAAAAAAGAACGTTTCAATAGCGCAGTGATACAACATAAGTATAAAATATCACAGTTCGTTATGAATGTAACACAGACATATATGTACAAAAGTATTGACTAGTGGGGAAAAAATGCTGTAATCGAACTTTGAACCCAGTGAGAGACAAATAAAACATATCACAGTCTGTAACAAGATCAAAAGTATTAAAATTACATTGAATCCTGTTTAAAACACTATACTTTCTAATATTTAGGCGACTTTTCTGACAGTAAAACTGAATAAAACGGGATGATCGTAGATTACGACCGGGTATTAAAGACACATTTACTCAACTAAATAAGGACAGTCAAATACACTATTTACACATTCGAAAAGAAAAACACAGTCTAAATATACTCGCCTTTGTTCGAGGCTTGGAAGTTGGTATGAGATGATATGAATACCTGGATCGCAATGTATTTACATACATGGATACGAATTGTACATATATATATTTCTCTCAGTACAAGTATGACAGGAAAATCAAATCAGATATTGGCACTATGACTGATCCACAATGGCCGGAGCGGTGGGACCAAAAAGCGTTAAATTGACAAAACTTCTAAACTTTGAGAAATGAAGAAATCAAACATTCTTCAAGGATGAAAGAGACTTAGGTACTTTTCATTTTTTTTACTACAGGGTGTCCTGTTACTCCTAGGGATGGGTTAAAAATAATTATTTAAATCATGTACAGAAATCACACTTTTTGGCCTGTTCGATGTATTTATTAAATAAAAGCGAGTTTAAATTAATAGCAGCGGCGTCAATATTTGCGTTATGTGTGTAAAGTCCACTTCTGACAGTGTTTTTGAATTGCATACTGTCAGATTGAATTGAAACTGGTGAGGGTACTGATACAATCACACTGTTGTACATGCACCTATCCTTCATTAAGAGGAAATTTTTTCCAGGTTCACCTATTTTGGGGTAAAAATACTAACAGTGAATTTTGTGAAGTTATGTTAAGATTCACTTTAAACTGTGTGATATAAGTAATATTAATTGAATTGAAACTTTGTGACTGACTCTGTTATACTGAACTTGCAACCATAATTCGGAATAAAGTTTTTACAGATTCGCCTATTTTGGCCTGAAAACTGAGTTTTGAGAATTTTCATTTAAGTTCAATTTTCACTCTATCTCATTGAATTGAATCCTGGTAAGGTTACTGTTACTATCATGCTGAACACTGGGTTACTGATAGTATTTAATTATTGGAAAACAAATCCATAAATTGAAGGATGTTATTGACAAAGAGGGAAAGACGAGACATATAATTCTGCATAATTCTTGTTATAAAAGGCATTTTGAAAAAACTTATCATGACCTTGTGATTTCAAGTTTCCCCCACGAGGGAGTTAATTTCTTAAATCATACTATAAAATATTAGAGTATATATGGATTTATGTGGGTTTTATGGGATAACCTTTAGCAAATTTCATAAATCTGATAATATAATGATAATTTTTTTTTTTTTTAATATATTACATTAACCAGAGACATATATACAAATCTATATATGTCTCTGCATTAACATATATACGTCTGCAAGTATTACACGACTTATTGTCTCCTACACAGGCCAAACTAACCGATAAACAAAACGTGACTTCACTTAACTGCGAATAGTTTGTACTTTGTACCCAAACCATATTACAGTCGGGTTCTTCGAGAGGCCAGACGGACGCCAGATCCACTCCGAGAGAGAGACAAGCGAAAGTTTGTATAACTTAACTCGAAGACCAAGTTTTGGATCTAATACAACACCAGGTAATTTACAATGGCTTCAGTCTCGTTGTTACAATGTTATGATAACTTTATCGCCATTATAAACGTCTGTCGTCGTGTTTTTAAACGAACATTAATGTTCGGTTATTGCCATCAAGAACTGGACTGAGAAATATGACCATATTTGGTAGCCACATTCACCAATACGCCATCTACTGTCTGTTTCAATGAAATATGGCTGCTCCCATTGCCTTACGCTTCAAATAATTTACTGGCAAAAACATCTTCGTTTTATGTAGTAGTTTTACCGAAAATGTTGAAATGTATTCAGTAGATGTTTTCAAGATGCATACGATTTGAGAAATACATAACGCTAGCGAAATGTGAAGACTAAATGAACCTGAACTTTGCGAATAACTCCAGGTCAATATATTTATGTAAACAAATATTGCGCAGGCGCATTCGTCTCCGGATGTTTAGAAAGTTTTGCTCTTCCGTGTTCATTCCAAAACGGCTGACATTAGCATAGGTCTGCAAATATGTCCGCGATTTACTTAAATGTGTAATATATATATTCTAGAATGTTACATCATTATCAACTAGATGAGTATTTCTATAATTTAGAGAAAAAAATATATCAATAACGGCATACGAGACGATACATTGTATCATACTATAGGTACGAGACGATACATTGTATCATACTATAGGTACGAGACGATACATTGTATCATACTATAGGTTACTGTACATGTTTGCGAGAAAGGTAGATACTAGGTGGCATTTGTGGTCAGGGTGACTGGTCATAGCGTTAACATTGTCATCGATTTCCATATTCCATTTTCCTTTGACGAAAACGACCAATAAGTCAAATGCAAATTATAATATCTTGTTGCCATGTGCACGGGATTGGTTGTTGTAGGCGATACTTGGAACGTATTTACCTGTTGTAAGGGAGGTAACTGCAAGATTACGGAAATCAAACGTTAAACCAATTTGATTGGTCGATTCTTCCATGACTTTGGCAATGGGTTTACAATCGAAGTGACAGATAACTACGGCAATATTCAGATGATATCAACAATAACATTTTTAGATACGTGTGGTCGGCAGTTGTCATGTTTAAAATGAACAATTATATAGCTTGTTTTTATTTCGGCAAAGTCGAGAATATTTACTGAAACGGACCACAGGTGAAGCAGACTTGGAAATACCGAAACGAAGAAAAATGGGGCTTAATTATAATATAAATTGGCATTATTTTCAGAGAATTGACCCACATATATGTTTTTCAATGCCTAATTGTATCATATGTAAAATATTAGAGGTTTACGAATTTTAAATTAATTTTTCATTTGCGAATCGCGGCCCGATTGTCGTTAGAGTTGAATTACCGAAATGGCCGATAGTGGACCCAAATCGATATTTTAACGAGAGAATGGACCCAATATAGGATCTATTAATCTTTGGTGTGTGTATAGAGACCATATGCATTTTTTTCCTTTACCTGGAAGTATTTTGAAAGAATTTGCAAAATACCGAATTCACGATCAAATTTTCTATTGTGACGAACTACTGAGACGGTGTTAAGTTCATGTTAAGTCAATCTGATTGAAATCAGCTGTTACATATGTACATATGGCTACGTTTACTATGCAATACGCCTACGTATTTTTTTTCAAAGACGGAAAACGGAAATCCGGATTATCTAAAAACAAATGCAAAAAGACTTGTGATATTCACTTAATTTGATATTCAGCCATTAATTGTTATTTGTAGTTTTATAACTTCTGAAATAGTGTGATCGATTCTCTATATAATATTGCTGTGGAACTTATTTTTCAAACAAATTCATTTTGATAATTTGTTAATTTAGAACGTTCATCAAGTCATGATCAAGACTTGAAATTCTCGCTACACCATACTTCTTCAAACACAGTAATCAATGAATTGATAAATTGAAAATTGAAGTCAAGCAAATGAGTAAATATTTACCTAAATAATTTTTCAATATACAACACATGTTCAGATGACTGTTTGTGCCATGCTGTTAAAAGATTTCAGTTACAATTCTAAAAGTCAAGCAAATGAGTTAATATTTACCTAAATAATTTTTCAATATACAACATATGTTCAGATGACTATTTGTGCCATGCTGTTACAAGATTTCAGTTATAATTCTAAAATTGAATTAGTATGTAAATATATGTTATACTGTCAATATCCACAAAGCGAGTGTAATCTGCTGTACTCAGTCATGCTGGTAGATAGCGGTACATATACGTACTGCTTACAAATAGTGCTTACTTGTGTGAACGATAAATCAATAACAAAAATGGTTCATATATTTCTATATATGACTTCACAAATTATGCGGTGTCTGAAGATCTGAATGAAGTGAATAAACGATGTAAATTATTTTCATGAAATATTCAAGTCATAGATCATTCTTTTTTTTAAAATACTGATTTCAGGTCCATTTTGGTAATTCAACTATAACGACAATTAAAATACTTCTCGGGTTTTTTTTTAAGTCGGAAAATGGAAATCCGGATTATCTAAAAACAAATGCAAAAATACTTGTGATATTCACTTAATTTGATATTCAGCCGTTAATTGTTATTTGTAGTTTTATGACTTTTGATATATTGTGATTGATTCTCTATATAATATTGCTGTGGAACTTGTGTTATTTTTCAAACAAATTCATTTTAATAATTTGTTAATTTAAAATTTTCATCAAGTCATGATCAAGACTTGAAATTCTCACTACACCATACTTCAAACACGGAGTAATCAATTAATTGATAAACTGAAAATACAACAAATGTTCAGATGACTATTTGTGCCATGCTGTTACAAGATTTCAGTTACAATTCTAAAATTGAATTAGTATGTAAATATATGTTATCCTGTCAATATCCACAAAGCGAGTGTAGTTTACTGTACTCAAAGTCATGCCAGTAGATAGCGGTACATATACTTACTGCTTACATCTAGTGCTTACTTGTGTGAACTATAAATCAATAACAAAATGGTTCATATATTTCTATATATGACTTCACAAATTATGTGGTGTCTGAAGATCTGAATGAAGTGAATAAACGATGTATTACATTATTTTTATGAAATATTCAAGTCATAGATCATTCTCTTAAAAATATTGATTTCAAGTCCATTTTGGTAATTTTACTATGACGGCAATCAGGCCTAGAATGGCGAATAAACCCCTAATATTTTACATATGATTAATTTTGACATTGGAGAACATATAATTGTGTCCATTCTCTAAGCACTGGTAGAATGTACACTAATTACTAATTACCCCGGTAAATATAACATTTTACATAAACCTCCCATGACTGATGATTAAACTTGCAAATCTCCTGTGTCATTCCAATTTTGATATGTGTAAATGTATACACGTACTGTATATATATAGTTATAGATATGGAATGCTTCACAATTTGCATACAATTATGGAATATTATAACACCCCCAAAAATGTTCTCTCCACATAAAGGTGTGATTTGTGCAATTACATTGCTGAATTGTGTGGTTCAGTATGATTGGATGATCAACATTGGAAAAGGACAATAAATAGGGAATGTGTTGTCCCATCTGATGGACTGTAATCTTTGTGATCAGGTTTGAAGTTGAAAATGAATCTTGAAGATTTCTTTTCCTGTTTGCTGAATTTTTCGATGAAGATAGTCTTTATCTGGTTGTTATTCTTTATCACATTGTTTACAATACTGTAATTATACCAGAAGTTTATCTTCTCATATACAGATTTATTACATGTAACATCAAATGATTCCTGAACAAAAGGAGTCAGGTTTTTTGTTTTGAAGTACCATAAATGCTTGAGTACAGTTTCAATAGGATACATTCTTAATTCGAGCCTTGATTAGCAGCTCTGGTTTTGGTTTTCAGTAATTCTTTATGTGTGTTTCATCATATTAAGTTGAAATACAACTATGTATGCCAAACTAACGATGGAACTAGCCTAAATTTAGTGCATATTAGAAGTTGGCATCAATAAGGTCACAGAGTCCTGGCTGTATTATAACTGATGATGCCCTTCCCGAAAGAAAGAATACATTTTTTTATTTTCATCGATCCAAGATAGATCAACAAACTTCCAATTTCAATTAGGACATTACAGAAACATGCATGTGTACAATCAAATCAGAACAGCTGCAAACATTTCAAATTATTTGCAATTAATTCCTAAACCGATATCAGTAAATTTATCAACTTAAAACTTAGAAGATTACTGATTTTGCATTAAACAATAATGTTCGTTTACAGTACTTCCAGTACTTTGATTAGTATTTCTGAAGGCGGGTCAGGCTCCCATTGCTGGGTTACACTTCCTTGTTCTGTTGAGAGATTCGGGTGTTTTATATTTGGTCCTGCTTTACAGAAATGTCTCCTTAAACAGTCAAATGACATGTTTGTTTCAAAATCAGGCGGTAGTAAAGGCATTCGTGTGATTTGAAAGAAGTAATGAGAAATTAAATAAGCCTTATTTGTGCGGAAGTAAAAAAGTTGGAAATTCCAATGATCATATATATATTGAGTCACCTCACGTTTACACATGCGCAAACTTACTATTGGTTACTTGATACCTATAAGTTTGCTTAGGGTGCAAGTAAGTCAAACACCAAGTCACAAGTTCACACCACTGACCAGGTAATTATAACTGATGTCACCAGTCTTGTTATTACAATGCTTCTGTATACTGTATCGCCAATTCATAATATCTGTCATTGTGTTATATTGCTGATGTGGCGGTCATGTTATCACTTCCCTGTTCAGGCTGTGGAGTGTCGGGAAGTTTCAAGTGACGACGACGGTTGTGACTAACCTGGCCACACTGTCAGAAGATGTTGAAATCTCATTCTATAAATCCGCTGATTCATCTGTTTATGGTACATGATAACAATAAGGTGTTGCCACTTTTCTATCTCCAAGTTCCAATGAGAATTTGAGAGAACATGGTAATTTAGATATGAGCAGACGACAGTTACACTGTTGCCTAAAAGGTTCTTTTCTTTTGTTTTCTTTTTTCTCTTTGTTTCAATATAATTATAACAAACTATCCTCACTGAAAGAAAAGTAATACTAGCAATGTGTTACGGTGATTAATTATAGGGGGGGGGGGGGGGGGCAGGGTTGTTGTTAATTCCAGCTATATTGTACGTGTATGCATGGTTACAGTATTTTTTGTATCATTCACAAACCTCTTTTTATTCATTTTTTTAGAAAGTTCATTATCACTTTTAAGTTTTATTAACCAGTTCAAATAAACACAATTTCTGCTATTTCATCAGATAATAATTTATTACTCCCCCCCCCCCCCCCCCCCCCCCCAAAAAAAAATGTAACAAGTACATATATTTATTAAAACTCAACTAAACTCACTACCACATCACATCAGCTGTAGCTACTATTGTTCAAAACAGATTACAGTGAAACTCACTTGTGTTGAACAAGGTTGAATAGAATACATCGGATGAGTTGAACATTTCGTTCGGTCGCAATTTTTTTCCTTCTTTATCTTAGTAAATTAAGCACGGATGATTCGAACACTGTTGAATCGAATACTGCGGTTGTGTCGAATATATTTTGTGGTCCCTTCCATCTAAATTATACCAAAATTTCCATTTTTGTGTCGAACATCGAAGCGTCATGCTGTCTCGGGTAAAATTTGCTGGCTTCGCCTGATTGAACGAGTGTGACTGATCAGCCGTAACAGTGTTACCAGAGCCTATTGTTAGGTTTCGGCTATTGGTCGCACATCATCCCATTGTTTATACAGGTGCACGGGTGAAGTAAAACGTTAAGGTATACATAACTAAGAATAAAATGTGCACGTTTTAATGTACAAACCAATAGGCCTAAGTTTTGTTTACTGTTTTCATACACATGGCCGCCGAAAAAAATAAGGAGAAAGTAAACGATAAATTACATATCTTCCATCGAAAAATGCACAGTGCGCACTCGCGTATAGTGCCCAGGTACGTTTTTGAGGTTCATTTTCAAAAAAAAAAAATTAAATTTTCAGTATTCAACTGCGCGTTAGATGTATTCCCAATCAGAATTATTTCATTTTAAAGCCAAATTCCCAAAATTTGCAGTTTAATCATGTAAAAGTCTTTCCCAATTCACCAATTTTCTTCCCAAAATGAGACAAAAAGGACCCTTCCCAAACCAGTTAGAAAAAGCCCTGCTTGTAATTAATCTCCACTGTCACAGCTCTAAATCTATACTACTGCATGAACTAAAGCTGTACTATCACATCAACTAAGTTACCAATGACATCATAATAACATGTTTACTATTTTAAGAATAGCTAGGGGAGCCACATATTTCGTACATTAGGGATAAGAAAATTTAGTGTGTTGTCCAGAAGAAGCCTGAGAGGGAGAAACTGGAGAAAGTATCTAATAGAAAACATCCACTCTTTATTCTATCGCTGATGTCTGTCTGATTCTAGAGGCTAAAAAAGCCCCTCCAACATTTCATCATCGATGACTTCAATAACAACATGATTTGAATTATGTGTTATGTCTAGTATCCCTGTGTTTATCTCCTATTTGAATTATGTGTTATGTCTAGTATCCCTGTGTTTATCTCCTATTTTAATTATGTGTTATGTCTAGTATCCCTGTGTTTATCTCCTATTTGAATTATGTGTTATGTCTAGTATCCCTGTGTTTATCTCCTATTTTAATTATGTGTTATGTCTAGTATCCCTGTGTTTATTTCCTATTTTAATTATGTGTTATGTCTAGTATCCCTGTGTTTATTTCCTATTTTAATTATGTGTTATGTCTAGTATCCATGTGTTTATCTCCTATTTTAATTATGTGTTATGTCTAGTATCCATGTGTTTATTTCCTATTTTAATTATGTGTTAAGTCTAGTACCCCTGTGTTTATTTCCTATTTAAATTATGTGTTATGTCTAGTACCCCTGTGTTTATCTCCTATTTTAAAGGGTTTTAGACACAAAAAGGTTAAAGTTGTCTATAGGTTGATTTTATGAAACAGTGATTTTTTTTGGCCAGATCTACAGCCGACTTTAGGCTGTTTCCCCTTGCCAAAAAAAGTTGTATTTTCCCAATTTTGAAACATCTTTTTTCCCCAATTTAAAAAAAAAAATATTTGTATTGAATTTCTGTCTGGTTATCTGTATTGTATTTCATTCCTAGAATATGTGAATATTATGGTACGATAGTTGATCATCATACACGTGAACAGTAGACTGACAAATTTACTTCCGCGATAGGCAAGTTGGCCTCAATTAGTCGTATAAACGGTATATAAGGGAGGTAACTCAAATCCTGATCACTGTTGTGCTTTCCACAAATGACATGCAGGCAAGCGTTTCAGAGAGTCCGTAGACAGGATACTTGCTACTGACTCTTTATATCATGAGGCAGACTAGAAAAGCCAATAAATGAAGTGTTTTGACTTATTTAAGTATTTTGTCATTATTTGCTATTTTCCCAAATTCACCAAATACCGCAATTATTTTCCCAATTGAAAAGGCATAGGCTGTTGAAAAAATTACCTGAAAAAAACACTGTGAAAAGCCAGTCAAATTACCCTCACACTCCTGGGTTTACATATAAATGCTGAGATACAGGGCACAGCATGGGCCCATCTGGACAACTGACCTATATGCAAAATTTTATTCTGATAACGAGGTCGGTGATCAGCCTCCTACGTCACAGGTTCACTGCTGCCGAGAGGATAGTATAACTAACGTTAATAACACCAAATGTGTGTCGCATTAAATCACTATTTACACACTATCTACCAAAGGTTTTGTGATGTGGGAATACTTTACATTAAAATATTGGGTTACAACAGTGAATTGGTTACATGTACTCCAGTCATGATGATACCGTTATTCATTAAACAACTGTATTAACTTTATTCCATAAGTTTTACAACTTATTGGATAAAATAGTATATAACATTAATGGACAAAGGCATCCACTCTTACATGATTTATAATTCAATAAGCTAATTAGTCAGATTTCTAACAGGGAAACAGAGAAATAATCATTAAAAATAAATATATTCTAATTAAAATCTTATAAAAAATCTTTCCTTTAGTTTATATATGCTAGTGATAAATATTTTCCTAAATTGTTAAGTTCTTTTATATTTTCTACTTTGAGTAACTGAATACGTTTAAACATACAATTGTATAAATGATGGAGCTGACCCGCCCAGGGGCCTGAGTGGCGGGGCAAATGTGGTCAATTGGGCTAAAACGAATAACTTCTTCTCTGAAACTAAGCAAGGGTATATCGCTCATATTTGCCTGGTAGCATCCTTTTGGGTAGGGATTCAAATTTTTATAAAGGAAGGAACTGACCCCCACTCCCCCTAGTGTGCAGAGGGTGGAGTCAAAAGGGGTCAATTGGTTTAATCTTGAAACAACTTCTTCTCAATGAGCAAGCTTTATATAAGAGGCCAAGTGACTTGATATTGGGCCTGAAGCATGTAATGGTAAAGGGCTACCAAGTTTGTTCAAATAAATGACCTTGACCTTCATTTAAGGTCACGTGGGTCAAAAAGCCTAAACTCTTCAAACAACATGTTCTCAACAACCAAGAGACCAGGGACTTGATATTAGGCCTATGATCAGAAGATTCTTGAATGAAGTGCTTCCAAGTTTGTTCAAATAAATGACCTTGACCTTCATTTAAGGTCACAGGGGTCAAAAAGCCTAAACTCTTCAAACAACATGTTCTCAGCAACCAAGAGACCAGGGACTTGATATTAGGCCTATGATCAGAAGATTCTTGAATGAAGTTCTTCCAATTTTGTTCAAATAAATGACCTTGACCTTCATTTAAGGTCACGAGGGTCAAAAAGCCTAAACTCTTCAAACAACATGTTCTCAGCAACCAAGAGACCAGGGACTTGATATTAGGCCTATGATCAGAAGATTCTTGAATGAAGTGCTTCCAAGTTTATTCAAATGAATGACCTTGAACTACATTCAAGGTCACAGGGGTGAAAATCTTAAATCTGTAAACATTGATTTTAATTGTGATAACCAAGAGTCTCAGAGACCTGATATAAGGCCAATAGTATGCTGGAATGCATACGAACGACTAGAACATTTATTGACATGAATAAACCTAGCCTACTGTGATATTTGAATAAAGAGGTTATCAGCATATAGTATCTGTAGAAATGACCTCAATCAACTTCAAAGTTGATGTACAGGAAGGTGAGCGATACAGGACCATTGGGCTTCAATTGTTTGACAGGATTTGGTCAACATTTAATTTCTAGATTCTTCTTTGGATTCAGAAAGCTAAATATGTCAGTTGACTACAATACATAGTTCTGCATTTGGAAAAAATATTTGTACATTGTATATATATCATATGAACACATGAAATCACTGAAATATGCAGGTGCCTCTTTTTAGCTTTGTCTTCATGGAGAGGATGTACATGAATTTTCTGTGTTGAATCTTAAGAAAACGAAAGGGGAATTAATCAACCATAAGAATATCATATATGGATTGGACGGTGTTTTATTGCGGTTATGGTGGTATGAACGCAATAGCGCTATATTGAATATGTCTGTATTCCATTGTGTTCATGCAACAATTAACGCAATTAAGACACTGTTCAATGCATATATTTACATCATCAAATCGTTGAAAAACTACGAAAAAAAAGTTGTGATGTGTTGTGACGTTGGTAACTATAAGATAATATAGTTCCAGTGAATCTACATAAAGACACCAGCATTGTTAACAAAATTAAGAGAAACACTTACTGTTTGATACGTTGTACATTTTCAAATCATCAGTATACTCAAAACCCACAATGACCGTCTCGGATTAACTGTGATTGTCATGGACAGAAGGTATTGACACAGACTTAGTAGTAACATGGTCCACTGTTCCTTAGGAACTGTATGCTTCAGCCAATTGTTGTTAGCTTACCTCGGAGAGAAGTAAAATATTCACTCGTTTTCGCAATCTTCAGTTAAGTTTTTGATTAAATACTCACTTGACGTTAGCTTTTTGTATAGAGATTATCGGGTAACAGGGGAAAACGCTTAAATTGCGTTGATAAATCCTTCAAAATGGCTCCGTCTATAGTTGACGTTCCTGTAATGTCCCTAAGAGACAACACCATAATTATGTTACCGATTAATTCCCAAGCTTTTTAATCGGCTAACCTTTTTTTCACTGCTTTCCACTAATTTAAATGTAGTCAGAGTTTGCTAAGCTGAAGATGAGAGAGATTAAAATATAACTATGTCACTTTAACCTTGTTATCGCTTTGCAAATTATGTTGATCAATATCACCTCAATACTTTAATTTTTTCCAGAAGAGCTGTACCTACAAGTAACTCCAAAATAAAAAAGAAGGATGGCTGAAAAAGCTAGTGTGAGTATCATTTTCTAACATGGAAGTCAAGAGAGGCATTTTGGGTGTCTCTATTGAAATGAAATATATGGCTAAACTAGGTACGAACTTGACCTCTCTGAATCTGGACATCAAAAATCTTCAGGGTCAGATATCCTTGACTGACGGTCAAATACTAATTCTTCTATTATTAATAGTCCACACCCTTCTTATTTGGTTTATACATCCATTAGAGATCTAGGAGCGATATTATGTGACGTACAATTTCAAAATGACATGCTTATACATACACAAAAAATGAAGGCATCGTGTGATTGCTGCCACCGGTGAGGTTTTGCAATCATTGATTGTACTTGTTATAGTAATAATAAATACTAAACCCTCTGTTTGTCACTTCTACAGCTGTCCTCGGCTGACAGCCAAATACTAAACCCTCTGTTATTTCTACAGCTGTCCTCAGCTGACAGTCAAATACTAAATCCTCTGTTATTTCTACAGCTGTCCTCATGATCAGCTGACAGTCAAATACTAATCCCCTGTTATTTCTACAGCTGTCCTCAGCTGACAGTCAAATACTAAACCCTCTGTAATTTCTACAGCTGTCTTCAGCTGACAGTCCTATACTAAACCATTTTACATTTCTACAACAGCTCTTGTTCATTTATACAGACGTCCCAAGCTGATGATCAGCATTACAATATCAGAATATTATATTCTGATATGGTGCTAGGTATAAGTAAGAAGATCAACCCAAATAAGAAATCGACCTGGCTGGACCTTTTGACCGCACTAGAACCATTGTTACCTGATGAACTCAATGGTGACGACATTACACATTTTGGACAAATATGTGAGAAGCTGAGGGCAAAAGGAAAGATCGATCGTATGAGAGGTTCCTTTGAGAAACTCTATGACGCACTCCTTAAAGTTGATGTTGAAGCAGCCGAGGTTATTAAGGAGACGTCAATTAAGATAAAAGCACTCCTGTCTGAAGGTTAGTCTCATCTAATATACTTGTTATTAAATATGTAATAATAAATAAATACGGTATTCCCACAAACTTGGTTGTGATAAGCCATTCAATGATATACCTAATGGCTTGTGACACGTACTGTACACTCTTCAACATTGATCAAGACACTTTCAACTTAAATTTCTAATTGCTTTGAACACTGCCTCATTTTCTCCAGAGTTTGTATCAATCTAGGCAAATAAAGCAAATCATATATCATGTTATTTTAAGTTTCAGTTTCAGCTGAAGAATAATTAAGCGATGACTGACCTGTCCTTGTAGTATTGTATCAGAGGTGATCAGTTTCTGTGTGTAACACTTTGGTACCCAATGACATCACAGCTGATAAATGTCTGGTTTTAACAGTTTGGTACCCAATGACATCACAGCTGATAAATGTCTGGTTTTAACAGTTTGGTACAAAAAGGTATCACAGCTGATTGATGTCTGGTTGTAAGTTACTAACAGTTTGGTACCCAATGGTATCACAGCTGATTGATGTCTGGTTGTAACAGTTTGGTACCCAATGGTATCACAGCTGATTGATGTCTGGTTGTAACAGTTTGGTACCCAATGGTATCACATCTGATTGATGTCTGGTTGTAACAGTTTGGTACCCAATGGTATCACAGCTGATTGATGTCTGGTTGTAACAGTTTGGTACCCAGTGATACTCACAGCTGATTGATGTCTGGTTGTAACAGTTTGGTACCCAATGGTATCACAGCTGATCCATGTCTGGTTGTAACAGTTTGGTACCCAATGGTATCACAGCTGATTGATGTCTGGTTGTAACAGTTTGGTACCCAATGGTATCACAGCTGATTGATGTCTGGTTGTAACAGTTTGGTACCCAATGGTATCACAGCTGATTGATGTCTGGTTGTAACAGTTTGGTACCCAGTGATACTCACAGCTGATTGATGTCTGGTTGTAACAGTTTGGTACCCAATGGTATCACAGCTGATTAGTGTCTAGTTGTAACAGTTTGGTACCCAATGGTATCACAGCTGATTGATGTCTGGTTGTATTAGTTTGGTACCCAATGGTATCACAGCTGATTAGTGTCTGATTGTAACAGCTTGGTACCCAATGGTATCACAGCTGATTGATGCCTGTTTGTGACAGTTTGGTACCCAATGGTATCACAGCTGATTGATGTCTGGTTGTAACAGTTTGGTACCCAATGGTATCACAGCTGATTGATGTCTGGTTGTAACAGTTTGGTACCCAATGGTATCACATCTGATTGATGTCTGGTTGTAACAGATTTGGTACCCAATGGTATCACAGCTGATTGATGTCTGGTTGTAACAGTTTGGTACCCAGTGATACTCACAGCTGATTGATGTCTGGTTGTAACAGTTTGGTACCCAATGGTATCACAGCTGATTAGTGTCTAGTTGTAACAGTTTGGTACCCAATGGTATCACAGCTGATTGATGTCTGGTTGTATTAGTTTGGTACCCAATGGTATCACAGCTGATTAGTGTCTGATTGTAACAGCTTGGTACCCAATGGTATCACAGCTGATTGATGCCTGTTTGTGACAGTTTGGTACCCAATGGTATCACAGCTGATTGATGTCTGGTTGTAACAGTTTGGTACCCAATGGTATCACAGCTGATTGATGTCTGGTTGTAACAGTTTGGTACCCAATGGTATCGCAACTGATTTATGTCTGGTTGTAACAGTTTGGTACCCAATATGGTATCACAGCTGTTTGATGTCTGGTTGTAACAGTTTGGTACCCAATGGTATCACAGCTGATTTATGTCTGGTTGTAACAGTTTGGTACCTAATGGTATCACAGCTGAGTGTCTAGTTGTAACAGTTTGGTACCCAATGGTTTCACAGCTGATCCATGTCTGATTGAGTATTTCTCCAGTATATAACACCATCTGTTTACTTACAGGACCACCGGCAGCAAAAAGACAGGGAACGGAAAGAGAGAGGGACCTGAATGGTAGGTAGTCAGGATAAACCTGTAGCCTGATGTTTTTGTATTTTGATATGAAGTGGTAAACAAGTGTGTGAACAGAACGAATTGATGTCAGATTGCGTGTATGATATCTATATAGATATACACAAGACAGTAAGACCTGTATCAGATTGTGTATTACACATCTAAATACATATAAACAAGACAGTGAGACCTGTCAGATTGTGTGTACGGCATCTTAAATATGCACAAGACAGTGAGACCTGTGTCAGATTATGACAATACAACCACATACCTCATTATGACAATACGATCACATACCTCATTATGACAATACAACCACATACCTCATTATGACAATACAGTCACATACCTCATTATGACAATACAGTCACATACCTCATTATGATAATACAATCACATACCTCATTATGACAATACAATTACATACCTCATTATGACAATACAATCACATACCTCATTATGACAATACAATTACATACCTCATTATGACAATACAATTACATACCTCATTATGACAATACGATCACATACCTCATTATGACAATACGATCACATACCTCATTATGACAATACAATTACATACCTCATTATGACAATACAATCAGATACCTCATTATGACAATACAATTACATACCTCATTATGACAATACAATTACATACCTCATTATGACAATACGATCACATACCTCATTATGACAATACAATCATTATGACAATACAATTACATACCTCATAATGACTACAACTACATACCTCATTATGACAATACAATCAGATACCTCATTATGACAATACAATTACATACCTCATTATGACAATACGATCACATACCTCATTATGACAATACAATCATTATGACAATACAATTACATACCTCATAATGACTACAACTACATACCTCATTATGACAATACAATCAGATACCTCATTATGACAATACAATTACATACCTCATTATGACAATACAATTACATACCTCATTATGACAATACGATCACATACCTCATTATGACAATACAATCATTATGACAATACAATTACATACCTCATAATGACTACAACTACATACCTCATTATGACAATACAATCAGATACCTCATTATGACAATACAATTACATACCTCATTATGACAATACAATTACATACCTCATTATGACAATACAAGTACATACCTCATTATGACAATACAATCATTATGACAATACAATTACATACCTCATAATGACTACAACTACATACCTCATTATGACAATACAACCACATACCTCATTGTGATATTACAATCACATACCTCATTATGACAATACAACCACATACCTTATTATGACAATACAACCACATACCTCATTATGATATTACAATCACACACCTCATTATGACAATACAACCACATACCTCATTATGACAATATAATTACATACCTCATTATGACAATACAGTCACACACCTCATTATGACAATACAATTACATACCTCATTATGACAGTACAACCACATACCTCATTATGACAATACAACCACATACCTCATTATGACAATACAATCACATACCTCATTATGACAATACAATCACATACCTCATTATGACAATACAACCACATACCTCATTATGACAATACAATTACATACCTCATTATGACAATACGATCACATACCTCATTATGACAATACAATTACATACCTCATTATGACAATATAATCACATACCTCATTATGACAATACGATCACATACCTCATTATGACAATACGATCACATACCTCATTATGACAATACAATTACATACCTCATTATGACAATACGATCACATACCTCATTATGACAATACGATCACATACCTCATTATGACAATATAATTACATACCTCATTATGACAATACAATCACATACCTCATTATGACAATATAATTACATACCTCATTATGACAATACAATCACATACCTCATTATGACAATATAATTACATACCTCATTATGACAATACAATTACATACCTCATTATGACAATACAACCACATACCTCATTATGACAATACGATCACATACCTCATTATGACAATACAATCACATACCTCATTATGACAATACAACCACATACCTCATGTCAATACAAACCCATACCTCATTATGACAATACAATCACATACCTCATTATGACAATATAATTACATACCTCATTATGACAATACAATCACATACCTCATTATGACAATATAATTACATACCTCATTATGACAATACAATTACATACCTCATTATGACAATACAACCACATACCTCATTATGACAATACGATCACATACCTCATTATGACAATACAATCACATACCTCATTATGACAATACAACCACATACCTCATGACAATACAATCCCATACCTCATTATGACAATACGATCACATACCTCATTATGACAATACAATCACATACCTCATTATGACAATACAATTACATACCTCATTATGACAATACAATCACATACCTCATTATGACAATACGATCACATACCTCATTATGACAATACAATTACATACCTCATTATGACAATACGATCACATACCTCATTATGACAATACAATTACATACCTCATTATGACAATACGATCACATACCTCATTATGACAATACAATCACATACCTCATTATGACAATACAATTACATACCTCATTATGACAATACAACCACATACCTCATTATGACAATACGATCACATACCTCATTATGACAATACGATCACATACCTCATTATGACAATACGATCACATACCTCATTATGACAATACAATTACATACCTCATTATGACAATACAATCACATACCTCATTATGACAATACAATCACATACCTCATTATGACAATACGATCACATACCTCATTATGGCAATACAATCACATACCTCATTATGACAATACGATCACATACCTCATTATGACAATACGATCACACACCTCATTATGACAATACGATCACATACCTCATTATGACAATACGATCACATACCTCATTATGACAATACGATCACATACCTCATTATGACAATACAAGCACATACCTCATTATGATATTACAATCACATACCTCATTATGACATTACAATCACATACCTCATTATGACAATACAATCACATACCTCATTATGACAATACAATTACATACCTCATTATGACAATACAGTCACATACCTCATGACAATATAATTACATACCTCATTATGACAATACAATTACATACCTCATTATGACAATACAATTACATACCTCATTATGACAATACGATCACATACCTCATTATGACAATACGATCACATACCTCATTATGACAATACGATCACATACCTCATTATGACAATACAATTACATACCTTATTATGACAATACAACCACATACTTCATTATGACAATACAATCACATACCTCATTATGACAATACGATCACATACCTCATTATGACAATACGATCACATACCTCATTATGACAATATAATTACATACCTCATTATGACAATACGATCACATACCTCATTATGACAATACAACCACATACCTCATAATGACAATACAATCACATACCTCATTATGACAATATAATTACATACCTCATTATGACAATACGATCACATACCTCATTATGACAATATAATTACATACCTCATTATGACAATACGATCACATACCTCATTATGACAATACGATCACATACCTCATTATGACAATACAATCACATACCTCATTATGACAATACAATTACATACCTCATTATGACAATACAATCACATACCTCATTATGACAATACGATCACATACCTCATTATGACAATACAATTACATACCTCATTATGACAATACAATTACATACCTCATTATGACAATACAACCACATACCTCATTATGACAATACAATCACATACCTCATTATGACAATACAATCACATACCTCATTATGACAATACAACCACATACCTCATGACAATACAATCACATACCTCATTATGACAATACAATCACATACCTCATTATGACAATACAATCACATACCTCATTATGACAATACAACCACATACCTCATGACAATACAATCCCATACCTCATTATGACAATACGATCACATACCTCATTATGACAATACAATCACATACCTCATTATGACAATACAATTACATACCTCATTATGACAATACAATCACATACCTCATTATGACAATACGATCACATACCTCATTATGACAATACAATTACATACCTCATTATGACAATACGATCACATACCTCATTATGACAATACAATTACATACCTCATTATGACAATACGATCACATACCTCATTATGACAATACAATCACATACCTCATTATGACAATACAATTACATACCTCATTATGACAATACAACCACATACCTCATTATGACAATACGATCACATACCTCATTATGACAATACGATCACATACCTCATTATGACAATACAATTACATACCTCATTATGACAATACGATCACATACCTCATTATGACAATACAATCACATACCTCATTATGACAATACGATCACATACCTCATTATGGCAATACAATCACATACCTCATTATGACAATACGATCACATACCTCATTATGACAATACGATCACACACCTCATTATGACAATACGATCACATACCTCATTATGACAATACGATCACATACCTCATTATGACAATACGATCACATACCTCATTATGACAATACAAGCACATACCTCATTATGATATTACAATCACATACCTCATTATGACAATACAATCACATACCTCATTATGACAATACAATCACATACCTCATTATGACAATACAATTACATACCTCATTATGACAATACAGTCACATACCTCATGACAATATAATTACATACCTCATTATGACAATACAATTACATACCTCATTATGACAATACAATTACATACCTCATTATGACAATACGATCACATACCTCATTATGACAATACGATCACATACCTCATTATGACAATACGATCACATACCTCATTATGACAATACAATTACATACCTTATTATGACAATACAACCACATACTCATTATGACAATACAATCACATACCTCATTATGACAATACGATCACATACCTCATTATGACAATACGATCACATACCTCATTATGACAATACGATCACATACCTCATTATGACAATACGATCACATACCTCATTATGACAATACAACCACATACCTCATAATGACAATACAATCACATACCTCATTATGACAATATAATTACATACCTCATTATGACAATACGATCACATACCTCATTATGACAATATAATTACATACCTCATTATGACAATACGATCACATACCTCATTATGACAATACGATCACATACCTCATTATGACAATATAATTACATACCTCATTATGACAATACGATCACATACCTCATTATGACAATACAACCACATACCTCATAATGACAATACAATCACATACCTCATTATGACAATACAGTCACATACCTCATTATGACAATACGATCACATACCTTATTATGACAATACAATTACATACCTCATGACAATACAGTCACATACCTCATTATGACAATATAGTCACATACCTCATTATGACAATACAATTACATACCTCATTATGACAATACAATCACATACCTCATTATGACAATATAATCACATACCTCATTATGACAATACAATTACATACCTCACTATGACAATACAATCACATACCTCATTATGACAATACGATCACATACCTCATTATGACAATACAATTACATACCTCACTATGACAATACAATCACATACCTCATTATGACAATACGATCACATACCTCATTATGACAATACAATTACATACCTCATTATGACAATACAATTACATACCTCATTATGACAATACAATCACATACCTCATTATGACAATACAATCACATACCTCATTATGACAATACAATCACATACCTCATTATGACAATACGATCACATACCTCATTATGACAATACGATCACATACCTCATTATGACAATACGATCACATACCTCATTATGACAATACGATCACATACCTCATTATGACAATACGATCACACACCTCATTATGACAATACGATCACATACCTCATTATGACAATACAACCACATACCTCATTATGACAATACAATCACATACCTCATTATGACAATACAACCACATACCTTATTATGACAATACAATCACATACCTCATTATGACAATACAACCACATACCTCATTATGATATTACAATCACATACCTCATTATGACAATACAAGCACATACCTCATTATGATATTACAATCACATACCTCATTATGACAATATAATTACATACCTCATTATGACAATACAATTACATACCTCATTATGACAATACAATCACATACCTCATTATGACAATACGATCACATACCTCATTATGACAATACAATTACATACCTCATTATGACAATACGATCACATACCTCATTATGACAATACAATTACATACCTCATTATGACAATACGATCACATACCTCATTATGACAATACAATCACATACCTCATTATGACAATACAATTACATACCTCATTATGACAATACAACCACATACCTCATTATGACAATACGATCACATACCTCATTATGACAATACGATCACATACCTCATTATGACAATACAATTACATACCTCATTATGACAATACAATCACATACCTCATTATGACAATACGATCACATACCTCATTATGACAATACGATCACATACCTCATTATGACAATACGATCACATACCTCATTATGACAATACAAGCACATACCTCATTATGACAATATAATTACATACCTCATTATGACAATACAATTACATACCTCATTATGACAATACAGTCACATACCTCATGACAATATAATTACATACCTCATTATGACAATACAATTACATACCTCATTATGACAATACAATTACATACCTCATTATGACAATACGATCACATACCTCATTATGACAATACGATCACATACCTCATTATGACAATACGATCACATACCTCATTATGACAATACAATTACATACCTTATTATGACAATACAACCACATACTTCATTATGACAATACAATCACATACCTCATTATGACAATACGATCACATACCTCATTATGACAATACGATCACATACCTCATGATGACAATACGATCACATACCTCATTATGACAATACGATCACATACCTCATTATGACAATACAACCACATACCTCATAATGACAATACAATCACATACCTCATTATGACAATATAATTACATACCTCATTATGACAATACGATCACATACCTCATTATGACAATACAATCACATACCTCATTATGACAATACAATCACATACCTCATTATGACAATACAATCACATACCTCATTATGACAATACGATCACATACCTCATTATGACAATACGATCACATACCTCATTATGACAATACGATCACATACCTCATTATGACAATACGATCACACACCTCATTATGACAATACGATCACATACCTCATTATGACAATACAACCACATACCTCATTATGACAATACAATCACATACCTCATTATGACAATACAACCACATACCTCATTATGATATTACAATCACATACCTCATTATGACAATACAAGCACATACCTCATTATGATATTACAATCACATACCTCATTATGACAATATAATTACATACCTCATTATGACAATACAATTACATACCTCATTATGACAATACAATTACATACCTCATTATGACAATACAATTACATACCTCATTATGACAATACAACCACATACCTTATTATGACAATACAATCACATACCTCATTATGACAATACAACCACATACCTCATTATGATATTACAATCACATACCTCATTATGACAATACAAGCACATACCTCATTATGATATTACAATCACATACCTCATTATGACAATATAATTACATACCTCATTATGACAATACAATTACATACCTCATTATGACAATACAATTACATACCTCATTATGACAATACGATCACATACCTCATTATGACAATACAATCACATACCTCATTATGACAATACAATCACATACCTCATTATGACAATACAACCACATACCTCATTATGACAATACGATCACATACCTCATTATGACAATACGATCACACACCTCATGATGACAATACGATCACACACCTCATTATGACAATACAATCACATACCTCATTATGACAATACGATCACATACCTCATTATGACAATACAATCACATACCTCAATATGACATTACAATCACCACTGTGACGTCACAAAAATACTCATTCCTTATTATGACAATACAATCACCAATCAGATTAATTGGAACAGGTTTAGTTGTCATGATAACCAGATCACTGTATACATACAGGTTTCTGTATTATAGAAACGATAGAGGCTTTAACTAACAAAAGATGTCATTCGATTGCCTTGGTCACAAACGGGGTAATTGGGGATATTGAAATTAGTCATTGGCTTATAGTTCTAGTTATCTCTGTTTCCTGAGAAGGACTTGAAGGGTATTTCTCAAATTTCACATGTAAGTGTCCCCTGATTTATAGTTGTGCTCATTTATTTTGTGTGATCGTGAAAAAAGGCCAACAATTGCAAGTGGCCATCTTTATTTTGAGAATTGAAGTTTGTTATCATGATTTTTTGAAAAGTAAACTAGACATTAGTTCCCGGGGGTCCCTAGTGTTCATTCAATTTTGAAACTGATCAGGAAAACAAACGGGCAGTCATCTTGAATTTTAACAATTGAAGTTTGTTATCAATGTTTCGTAAAAAGTTCTTTTTCGATGCCATGGTGCATGGTCTGATAATGTTAGGCCTGTAGCATGCTTGTGTGATGGCCTAAAATGTTTGTTCAAATGAATGACCTTGACCTACATTCAAGGTTACAGGAGTTAAATGTGTAAGAATCTTTAAACAATGATTTCTTGATATCCAAGAGACTCCCCAGACCTAATATTGGGCCAAAGTGCCGAAATGAAGGCTTATAAAATTAACTAAAATGAATATTAGACTTTCTCAGATAATTTGATAAAGTGGTAATCAGTATTAAGGGAAAGAAGAAAATAGAGAAAACAGCAATATTTCATAGAACAAATAACGATCATTAATTGGCGGGTACCAAGCTTCTTCTGATATAAGAAAATACTTATTATTTCATATCTGTTTGTAATAGTTTGGTATCTAATGGTATCACAGCTTATTGATGTCAGGTTGTAACAGTTTGGTACCCAATTGTATCACAGCTGATTGATGTCTGGTTGTAACAGTTTGGTACCCAATTGTATCACAGCTGATTGATGTCTGGTTGTATTAGTTTAGTACCTAATGGTATCACAGCTGATTGATGTCTGGTTGTAACAGTTTGGTACCTAATGGTATCACAGCTGATTGATGTCTGGTTGTATTAGTTTGGTACCTAATGGTATCACAGCTGATTGATGTCTGGTTGTAATAGTTTGGTACCCAATGGTATCACATCTGATTGATGTCTGGTTGTAACAGTTTGGTACCCAATGGTATCACAGCTGATTGATGTCTGGTTGTAACAGTTTGGTACCCAATGGTATCACAGCTGATTGATGTCTGGTTGTAACAGTTTGGTACCCAATTGTATCACAGCTGATTGATGTCTGGTTGTATTAGTTTAGTACCTAATGGTATCACAGCTGATTGATGTCTGGTTGTAACAGTTTGGTACCTAATGGTATCACAGCTGATTGATGTCTGGTTGTAACAGTTTGGTACCCAATGGTCTCACAGCTGATTGATGTCTGGTTGTAACAGTTTGGTACACAGTGGTATACAGCTGATTGATGTCTGGTTGTAACAGTATGGTACCCAATGGTATCACAGCTGATTGATGACTGGTTGTAACAGTTTGGTACCTAATGGTATCACAGCTGATTGATGACTGGTTGTAACAGTTTGGTACCCAATGGTATCACAGCTGATTTATGTCTGGTTGTATTAGTTTGGTACCTAATGGTATCACATCTGATTGATGTCTGGTTGTAACAGTTTGGTACCCAGTGGTATCACAGCTGATTGATGACTGGTTGTAACAGTTTGGTACCTAATGGTATCACATCTGATTGATGTCTGGTTGTAACAGTTTGGTACCCAGTGGTATCACAGCTGATTGATGTCTGGTTGTAACAGTTTGGTACCTAATGGTATCACAACTGATCCATGTCTGGTTGTAACTGTTTGGTACCCAATGGTATCACAGCTGAATGATGTCTGGTTGTCTATGAGTATTTATCCGGTATATAATACCATTCATTTACTTACAGGACCACCAGCAGCAAAAAGACCGAGAACTGAAAGAGTGCTGAACGGTAGGTAGTGATGAGGATATAGCCTTATGTTATTCTGTGTTGATATCAAAGAAAATAGTGTGTGAATTATAAACAGAACGAATTAGTATCAGATTTTGTGTACGACATCTATATAGATATGTACACAAGACAGTGAGACCTGTGTCAGACTGTGTATAAGACATCTACATAGATATACACAAGACAGTGAGACCTGTGTCAGATTGTGTGTAAGACATCTATATAGGTATACACATGACAGTGAGACCTGTGTCAGACTGTGTATAAGACATCTACATAGATATACACAAGACAGTGAGACCTGTGTCAGATTGTGTGTAAGACTTCTATATAGGTATACACATGACAGTGAGACCTGTGTCAAATTGTGTATAAGAAATCTATATAGATATACACAAGACAGTGAGACCTGTGTTGGATTGTGTATAAGACATCTATATAGATATACACAAGACAGTGAGACCTGTGTCGGATTGTGTATAAGACATCTATATAGATATACACAAGACAGTGAGATCTGTTTCAGAATGTGTATAAGACATCTATATAGATATACACAAGACAGTGAGACCTGTGTCAGATTGTGTATAAGACATCTATATAGATATACACAAGACAATGAGACCTGTGTCAGACTGTGTATAAGACATCTATATAGATATACACAAGACAATGACACCTGCATCAGATTGAGTGTACGACATCTATATAGATATACACAAGACAGTGAGATCTGTTTCAGAATGTGTATAAGACATCTATATAGATATACACAAGACAGTTAGACTTCTGTCAGATTGTGTATAAGACATTTAATATAGATATATACAAGACAGTTAGACATATGTTTCCGACTGTGTATGATGTCTATATATACACACACAAAACAGCGAGACCTGTACCATATTGTGTATATATCAAAGACATCTATATAGTTATATAGTGGACTTTGTCTTAACCTGGATCTCTCCAGTCTGATCTCTGTCTAAACCAGTCAGAAAAATTCCATCTTTATCTGTAGTAGTTTAACTCTATCTAATCCAGACCCTGTCTTTTCTGTAATCCGGACATATTTCGAAGATGCTGTTCTTTCTCTACACTTAGTAAATCTACTCTGTGTAAACCTGCGTCAGCTTTGTTCTGGTCAACTGTGCATTGGTGGCGGTGTTAATACAGTGTCGATATAGATAAATTATCATTTAACCCTGCATTGTCACTGTGAAGGTAGACACGATCAGCCAAACACTTTAACTCTTTTCGCGTATAATACAGAATGCTGCCTTGTTAATCAAACCATATATAAATGTATGTAATTGTGTCTGATATGATTAAAACAATCTGTTTAAATATCCAAGCGAGACATCCTCTCGAGGGCATCACAATTGCGGAATACCTGGATGAGGTAATCGAGAATGGTGATATCTCACTCAAGTTATTAGTAACTCCACAGCCACCAATATAGAAGATTAATTTAAAATTGAGAGTATTTGAATTTTCTTATGGACACAGATTAGGAATCAGATGTCGAAATAAAAAATGAAAATGACATGAACTGGACTACAGATACACACATGTGTGACATCACTGATATATACACAAAAAAATTAAATCACTGTTATCTACCTCAATTGAATGACAGAGGATTCGAAAGACAAAGACCTTTTCAAGCAAATGCCGTAAATAAAAACTGTTAATTGTCAATGTTGTCCCAGTTGACAATATAATGATGTGTGACAAATGTTATAGCCGTGTTAAATTTAAAATCTTAAACAATATTGTACAGATACTATCGGATAAAACAACCATAAAATGTGATTTGTGTGTATAACTTAGATATATACCTGTATATAACACAATTAAATATTATAATTTTATTGTTCATGAAATGAAATAAAAGCAGACTCTCTACAATCCCCAGCTGTACAAACCGGCAAATTATAGAGTCTCAATGGAGTCTGGTTTAGACAAAGTGTGCTGTACATAAGAAAGTGAGATCTGTGTCATATTATGTAAATTATTGTTTAGTTTGATATATCTAATGGTATGAATCTTTGTATTTTACAGAAAAGTTTGCAGCTATGATAGGTGAGTTTGCAGGACTAGGTCGAACATGAAGATATTTGTTTGATAGAAGCTAAGTGAAATGCAGCAAACCGTCCATACTGACAAGAATTCATCAGGAACAGCATGAGAAGCTATTGAAAGTTAAAACATTAATGTTTGTGTGTTAAAGAGCACACAAAAAATTGATTTTGAATAATCGTTCATTTAATCATCCATCAAAGGTCAAGGCCACATGTTATCTGATACATCACATAGTCATTGTGGCTGGATGATGGAAACAGGTTGTCTTATTGTCATGGCCAGCATCTGTTGTCTGTCAACTTTTTAGTTCACCTGAGATAAAATCTGAAGTGACCTATTCTAATCGCCTTTTGTCCATCATTGTCCATCCATAAACGAACATTTTCAACTTCTGTCAGAACCTCCCAACCAACTTGAATAAAAAATTTCAGAAATTTCCATTGCCATAATCAACCAACATTGTGAATTATATGGCCTGAGGGACAGGGCAAAAAAGAAAAAGGCATCCAGTGGAGTGAAATTTCAAAAATATTCTTCTCAAGACACAATTAAGGTAGAATCAAAACTACTCTTTATGGATGGAAGGGTCTAAGATAGTTTACCAAAATTGTTTATTTCATGACCCTTCCTTGGGAGGAAGTAAATAAACAAAATAATTTATGAAAAAAATGATGGTATGCACTTATTGGCCCTGACTGATTCCCAAGGCCTTATGAGTACGGACAAAATGAGTCATATTTACTTAAATGTACTAGAACTCGGGTGTCCACTCAGGCCCATGGGCCTCTTATTCTTTAAATGACTATTTCAGACCCTAACCCCCACCCTTACCACCCCACCTCTCTACAGGTATATCAGATGGTGGACAACTCAAATAGACATTTATTTGTGGTTCATTATCTGTCCATTAAATCCTTGTTGTCGCTATTTCCTGAGGAATAGGGGACTGATCTTTTGTAAACTTTTCATGGAGATTCTTGAACATATTCATTCCAAAGACAGCCTGATTGGAAAAACCAAACAACAAACAGACAGCCATATTTGATTCTTAGATTTTGACAGTTTGAAGTTAAACACTATTTCTTGAGAAATATTGGAAGGCTACTAAAACAGTAACTTATATGTTGGTCCCATAGACCCTAGTTGTTTCCCATTTAATATTGAAACCTTTTGGGGAAACAAAATGACTGACAGCATATATTTTGACATTTAAAATTTGTTCTTGCTAAGAGAAATACCGAACTTAAAATGAGGAAAGAAGAAAAAGTAAAGAAATTATCAGTCTTACAGAGAACCAACAAGAACATTATTTGGTTGGCACAGAAATCCCTGGAGTGATGTAATAATTTCCCAAGTGTAATGGATTAAACTTGTTAAATGAAATAGGGAAAATTTACATAGTACTTATCAGGAAGGACCTATTTAATTAAACATTATATGTAATGTCTAATTGTTTCAAACTCGTAGTTAAACCTGAATATTTATCCTGAACTTTGGCTGATTTTAAAGGTTGAGGGTTTGAAAAATGATTGTAAGGAGCATTTATTGATCAATACTGACTATAGGTGAGCGATGTAGGTCCTTTGGGTCTTTTGTAATACATGCAGTTTGTGTTAAAAAGAATTTAAAGGTTTTCAAATAGAGAAACATGTAAGGTAATAATAGATTCAGTAATATGTGACAATCAATACAAATATCTACATTTGTATATATTGTAGTGTTTTTTTCGGGGGGGGGGGGGGTTAATGTAAAAAAAAATATTTTCCTGTGCTCCCAGGTACTCATGAATTAATGGCTTTGTCATGCTGATGTTTGTTCTTATAAGTTTAATCTTCTTCCCTTGCAGATACAACAAAGTCTACAATTCAGACAGAAAAAGAAAACAACCAGTTTTTTCCTACCAAAAGTCTCCAAGATGCCCGTCAAAAACTTCTGGAGAACAAGATCGTTATAATCCAGGGAAACTCGGGGGACGGGAAATCATCTACTGCGCTAGAACTTCTCCGTTTGCTGTGCTGTAATGAAGAGGAGGGGCAACATAAACGATGTCGACAACCACTACAACTACACGAGATAAAAGACTTAGATTCAGTTGCACCAAAGTCACAATTAGCTATGTATTTTGATGACATCTTTGGAAACAATGTTGTGTGTCAGGAAGATGTGAAAGAATGGGAGGAACGAGAAAAAGAAATTATTGCAAAACTTTGTGGAAATGAATCTGAGTCCAATTATCTGGTCATTACAATTCGCAGTGGAATGATTAATTCTTTAAGTGGCCTGGGAAAATTATTTACCAAAGAAAACATTGTTGACCTTAGCCAGTACAAAGAAGAAAAAGAAAAACTTGCATTGTTAAGATTGTATCAACCAAAAACTGAGTTTGTTAAATGGACAGATGATGAGGAGAAACAGATTGTGGCCTCGGCCCCAGACATTGGGTTTCCACAGTGTTGTAGATTATTTAGGGACACACCTAGTTTACAAACAGAGGGAGTCGAATTCTTTGAAAGACCTTTGCATTATTTTAAATCCTCTTTATCTAAATTAGAAGACGGGAAATTTTATGGTCTGCTGTATCTGTTTCTCAAAGGCGGCTCAGTTCTAGAACATGATTTAGACCCTTCTATTGAAAATATTGAGGAAAATGAGAAAATGAACGCAGCATTTGCTTTTGATGTAGTAAAAGTTAACCTAACACCTGAGCTTATTCACAAAATAGAGAAAAAGAAAGCTGAGTTTGTAAAGGAGTCATTAGAATGCCTTTTGGGTTGGCTGGTGAAAAAAGAATCTACACTGTGGGAAAAATGTCCCTCTTACAAATTCAACCACGACTCCATTGAGGAAACAGTGGCACTTTTGTATGGAGAGAAAACTCCCATTGGCTACATACAGAATTGTCCTGAAGAATTCCTCAGTTATGTAACTACAACAAAAAACGCCCCAAACAGAATAGTTATATCTTCTGACAATCAAACCAATGCCATGTATAAACGTATAGTGAAAGAGTTAGAATCTGTTGATCCTAAAATTTACTGGTATTTGAGGAAGTATGACTATTTAGCTACATTAGATGTATGGACAGACACCCTGTTTCTACAGGGATTTATTAGTTGGCTAAGTGGTCAGAATGATGACAAAAACTTACACCAACTGATAAAATGCCACTTGTTAAATGGAGCTTGCTCTGCTGGTTTAGAAGATCGTGTCTCGTATCTCCTTTCTGTGGGTGCCGCACCTAACAATGATACACTGTTTTGTGTAGTGAAGGGTGGGAGTGTACCACTTCTGACGCAACTAATGAAGTATGACGTCATTCCTACAGCGAGGACAGACAGGTCACTATCATCATATATATATGATGCTTACTATATCAATGTCCTACACGAGGCGTGTTTGTTTGAGAGAGAAAAGATGGTGACAATGTTGTGTGACACCTATCCACACTTGGTACATGAGACTGATAACAGTAGACAAAGCACGCTCCATCTTGTGGCACTGACAGGAAACGTTGGTCTATTTCAGACAATGGAGAGATTGATACTTAAATCATTGTGTAGAGTTGAGGATGAACAACATAAGTGTGAGACAGAAGATGGTCGTGTGGTACATAGGAGTTGTGTGTGTGGTCAGTACATGTCACAGTTAGTGGACAAGGACGGGCATACAATATTACATTGGAGTTGTATGTTGGTACACAGGGAGCTTAGTTTAGAGCTGTGTCAGTGTTACCCAGCACTAACTACAGCTGTAGATAACCGTGGGTATAATTGTCTACATTTTATAGCCAGAGAGACACCATATGTAGACATGTTCACTGATTGTGAACGTCACGTAAAACAGTACGTAGAGAAAACAGGAGGTAAGTATGACATCACGACCATACTTACTAATGACGGGAAATCTGTTTTAGACCTGGCAAAGAGGTGGACAGAGATGGAGGAGTTAGATAACAGCCCATTGTATGATCATCTTGTCGAGGTGTTTACTAAGTAAATGTGTTAAATATTCACACTTCTATACACTAACTTGTGTAACATAATGACAAAATAAACAGCAACGAACAGAACACTGTGGAAACCTTTTGTGGGATCATCTTGTCAAGTTTATTTGTAAATAAAAGTACTTAGAAATATTCATACATACCTCCTTACCTTCTGTATATTAACTTGTATAACATGGTGTGTGATTAAACAAAGACTGGAGGGTAGGGTAGGGCCCAACACAGACTGGGGGGTAGGGTAGGGCCCAACACAGACTGGAGGGAAGGGTAGGGTAGGGTAGGGCCCAACACAGACTGGAGGGTAGGGTAGGGCCCAACACAGACTGGAGGGTAGGGTAGGGCCCAACACAGACTGGAGGGTAGGTACGGCCCAACACAGACTGGAGGGTAGGTACGGCCCAACACAGACTGGAGGGTAGGGTAGGGTAGGGCCCAACACAGACTGGAGGGTAGGGTAGGGCCCAACACAGACTGGAGTGTAGGGTAGGGCCCAACACAGACTGGAGGGTAGGGTAGGGTAGGGTAGGCCCCAACACAGGCTGAAGGGTAGGGTAGGGCAAACACAGACTGGAGGGAAGGGTAGGGCCCAACACAGCCTGGAGGGTAGGGTAGGGCAAACACAGACTGGAGGGTAGGGTAGGGCCCAACACAGACTGGAGGGTAGGGTAGGGTCCAACACAGACTGTAGGGCAGGGTAGGGCCCAACACAGACTGGAGGGTATTCCAGGTCATATTATAATGTAAATATTAACTCGTATGAATAATGTTGAATATTTACTATTTAGAAATTGAAACTGTTTTAGTAACAAATATTTTTGTGACAACCACATCATCAGACTTACAAGACTGTAAATAGTTTAATAGTTCACACAACTACGGACATTATCAAATTAATCATAATCACGTCATTTTCAGGTATTTTATAAACTGCTATGTCTTGTTCTTTTATGTAGAGTTTTTTTTTTTATTTGATTTCATTTATTTATTTTTAATTGTTCTTATTATTTTATTATTATTTTTTTGGCAAATTAACATATAGATAAAATGTTGATTAAAGTTATGAGAGAGATTTCTGTTGAAATGTATTTTTCTAATCTTAAAATTGTTTCATTAACTATTTGTATTGATATTTCAAAGTAATACATAAGCAAGATTTTTTTTAACAACAAAAATTCGAATGAAATCTAAAAACTTTTATAAACTAAGAAAAGAAAAAATCCTGAAGTTTGTTTCTTATACATTCCTAGTATTTTAGTTATTTTTGTTTGTTTTGGTTTCTATATTTAACATACATTCCATGTTTAGAAAACCTGATCCAACTACAAATTGTTTTACAACATCAACATTGGTACCTTGTACTGGCTGATCTGTATTTTTGTTCTTCCATTGAAATGTTTTAGATTAATGTAAAATGAGTTTGAGTTTTAGAGATAAGTTTCTAAGAAATATCTTAGAATTATTTGGTGAGGAATTTTTATTGGCATTTCAAAGTGATACAAAATTTATTTTTGTTTGATTTTTAGAAAGAAAAAAAATGTACAAATGCGATCTCAAAATTATGTTGAGTTTAAACACATTTGATTTGAAATATTCAACAGGAAGTGAACACAAGTTGTACCAACTTAGGTATGTCCCTCTCTGTCAACAATTATACACTGGTATCATTTGTACAGTTTGCAACGTATATGATAGAATATTTATAAATAAAACAACCTTATTATGATCTGGCAGGGGAAACATTAATTATCCGTTCCAGCAGTCAGATGTTATCATTTTTCATGGGCAATAGTACATACATTGTGTAATTGTGTAAATTACATTTTGTAAGTCAGATTGCCAATGCATGCATTTTTTTATTCCATCTGGTGAAATCTCATGTAATACAATATGAAGTGTATTATTGTTGTTATAATTGCTGATACAATTGTTTTAAAATCCTGGTAATTTGTTTATTTTTGTGCTATCAATATTTAAGATATTTGTTAAAAAATAACAACCATAATTATTTTATAACATCAATATTGGTACCTGGTACTGGTTTTACTAGAAATCACTGTGATACCAGGAACAGAGCAATGAGACTGAGTTATAATATCAATATTGGTACCTGGTACGGTTTTACTAGAAATCACTGTGATACCAGGAACAGAGCAATGAGACTGAGTTATAACATCAATATTGGTACCTGGTACGGTTTTACTAGAAATCACTGTGATACCAGGAACAGAGCAATGAGACTGAGTTATAACATCAATATTGGTACCTGGTACGGTTTTACTAGAAATCACTGTGATACCAGGAACAGCGCAATGAAACTGATTTCGTATTTACAGGAGTGTGTTGATTGACAGAAAACTTTGATACATATTGATATGTAAGTCTAGTTTGTTGTATATTATGTAATAATATATGTTTGTTGCCTTTTGTTTGTATAAATAGTTTCTAGACCTGTCTGAAGAGAAAGTGATTGTATAGCATGAAGTTTTGTGTTACTATTGTTTGTATAAATAGACTAGATATAACTGAATTGAATGAAAGTGAGTGTATGTGTAGTTTCAAAATTCCTATGATCAGCTCATAACGTAATAAAAGTAACGTCGCTTTTGACTGATATAATGGCATATTACTAATGTCGTACCCCCGGCGTTTGCGTCGCCGTCCCACTTTTAAAGTTTTTGGGATAAGTTAAGTTAGTAAGCCCAAAAATGTACACCTCGCACCCTTCTAATTCGGTTTATTCGTTCATTAGAGGTCTAGGAGTTGATGTTATAGCAAAATCATGCAGAAAAAGATTGTGATTTTTTCGCATTTTCATCATTTTGTGGACTTATTTTTTTTTGGCACGGATACTCATTTTAAAGTTTTGGGGGTAAGTCCAAAAGTATGCACCTCATACCCTTCTAATTTCGTTTATACATTCATTAGCGGTCCAGGAGTGATGTTATGGCAAAGTCATGCTGAAAAGAAATTTAGTGGACTTAAAAATGATTGGCACATAAAACCCCAAAAAAGGTTTTGGTGGGTAAGTTTTGGAAAGCTTGTAAATCCACACCCTTTTTATTTGCTTTATACATCCATTTGAGGTCTAGGAGCGATATTATGTGACGAACAATTCAAAATGAAATGCTTATACATGTACATAAAAAATGACTTCATAGTGTGATAGCTGCCACCAGTGAGCTTTTGCAATCATTGATCACACTTGTTATGATATGGAGCTGTAACACAAGGGATTGTGTTTAGTAGATTACATTATATATAATCATTAAATGAAGTATTTTCGTTCAATTTTCAAAAGGTTTTAACTTAGTTCAAAGGAATGACCTTGACCCTTGTTAAGGTAAAAGGGGTCAAATGTATTAAAATCTTCTCATAATTCAGTGTCATTCATGTTCATGATGTTGGACCAGGAGCATGTTAGAGTGGATGGCCACATATGTTGATCAAATGTTAACCTTGACTTTCTTTGAAGGTCACAGAGGTCAAACGTTTAGGAAAATGATACATTTATAGCCATGTTCTGTTATATATAGTGAGAAAACCTCAAACTGAAGGTGTGGGTCTCCAGGGGTCAAATTGATGAAAGTGTTGACTTAGAATACTTCTTCATATTGTATTTCAACATGCAATGTGTGGTATTCAGAGACCTCTTTATATAAATAAAATTGTGACATTGATGTACAGTTATATAAGTTACTGGCGTGTTTACTTCCTCCTGTATAATATTTGTTGACTTTGTATATGAGAGAACAAATAAATTGTATTTGAGAGAACAAATAAAGAATTAAAACTAAAATACTGAATCTCCTTATCAATAAAATTATTTAACAACTTCCTCCTCAGAACCAACTGGACGGAGTGTACTGTCATCCTGTTGATCTAATTAAGATAAAGGCGACTGAATAAACAGAAGTATTAAGATAACGATATTTGGCCAGCAGTATCCTTTTGGGATGAAGGGATAAACGACTTATTGGAATGACGTCAATGAGGCCTCTTCATGTATTAAGTATTGTGGATATCCAGTTCTTTAATCTCATAGAAATTTACTTTATATGTATATAGTCATCACTGCAAGGTTCATTCTCCTCGCGAAGTTTACAAGTCATTAATATCCACAATTTCACTAACGAATTAATACAGCTCACTTTTATGGACATATACGACAGGATATCATTATACTGAGGGGTCGGATCAGACAGGAAGTCATCATACTTAGGGGTCGGATCAGAGAGGAAGTCATCATACTGAGGGGTCAGATAAGGCAGGAAGTCAACATACTGAGGGGTCAGATAAGACAGGAAATCATCATACTTAGGGGTCAGATAAGGCAGGAAATCATAATACTAAGGGGTCGAAAGACAGGAAATCATCATACTGAGGGGTCGGATAAAACAGGAATTCATCATACTGAAGGGGCGGATAAGGCAGGAAATCACACTGAGCGGTCAGATAAGACAGGAAATCATCATACTGAGGGGTCGGATTAGACACAAAATCATCATACTGAGGGGTCGGATAAGACATGAAATCATCTTACTGAGGGGTCGGATAAAACAGGAAATTATCATACTGAGGGGTCGGATAAGACTGGAACTCATACAGAGGCGTCAGATAAGACATGATATAATAATACTCAAGGGTCTGATAAGACAGAAAGTCATCATACTGTAGGATCAAACAAGACAGGAAATCATCATAATGAGGGGTCAGATAACAGGAAATCATCATACTGAGGGGTCAGATAAGACAGGAAATCATCATACTGAGGGGTCAGTAAGACAGGAAATCATCATACTGAGGGGTCAGATAAGACAGGAAATCATCATACTGAGGGGTCAGATAAGACAGGAAATCATCATACTGAGGGGTCAGATAAGACAGGAAATCATCATACTGAGGGGTCAGATAAGACAGGAAATCATCATACTGAGGGGTCAGATAAGACAGGAAATCATCATACTGAGGGTCAGATAAGACAGGAAATCATCATACTGAGGGGTCAGATAAGACAGGAAATCATCATACTGAGGGGTCAGATAAGACAGGAAATCATCATACTGAGGGGTCAGATAAGACAGGAAATCATCATACTGAGGGGTCAGATAAGACAGGAAATCATCATACTGAGGGGTCAGATAAGACAGGAAATCATCATACTGAGGGGTCAGATAAGACAGGAAATCATCATACTGAGGGGTCAGATAAGACAGGAAATCATCATACTGAGGGGTCAGATAAGACAGGAAATCATCATACTGAGGGGTCAGATAAGACAGGAAATCATCATACTGAGGGGTCAGATAAGACAGGAAATCATCATACTGAGGGGTCAGATAAGACAGGAAATCATTATACTGAGGGGTCAGATAAGACAGGAAATCATCATACTGAGTGGTCAGATAAGACAGGAAATCATCATACTGAGTGGTCAGATAAGACAGGAAATCATCATACTGAGTGGTCAGATAAGACAGGAAGTCACCATACTGAGGGGTCAGATAAGACAGGAAATCATCATACTGAGCGGTCAGATAAGACAGGAAATCATCATACTGAGTGGTCAGATAAGACAGGAAGTCACCATACTGAGGGGTCAGATAAGACAGGAAATCATCATACTGAGGGGTCAGATAAGACAGGAAATCATCATACAGAGGGGTCGGATAAGACAGGAAATCATCATACAGAGGGGTCGGATAAGACAGGAAATCATCATACTGAGGGGTCAGATAAGACAGTAAATCATCATACTGAGGGGTCGTATAAGACAGGAAATCATCCTAGTGAGGGGTCGTATAAGACAGGAAATCATCATACTGAGGGGTCAGATAAGACAGGAAATCATTATACTGAGGGGTCAGATAAGACAGGAAATCATCATACTGTGGGGTCAGATAAGACAGGAAATCATCATACTGAGGGGCCAGGTAAGACAGGAAATCATCATACTGATGGGTAATATAAGACAGTTAATCATCGTACTGAGGGGTCAGATAAGACAGGAAGTCGACATACTTAAAGGTCAGAAAAGACAGGAAATCATACTGAGGGGTCAGATAACACATCATACTGAGGGGTCAGATAAAACATCATACTGAGGGGTCGGATAAGACAGGAAATCATCATACTGAGGGGTCAGATAAGATAGGAAATCATTATACTGAGGGGTCGTATAAGACAGGAAGTCATCATACTGAGGGGTCAGATAAGACAGGAAATCATCATACTGGGGTCATATAAGACAAGAAATCATTATACTGAGGGGTCAGATCAGACAGAAAGTCAACATACTGAGGGGTCATATAAGACAAGAAATCATTATACTGAGGGGTCAAATAAGACAGGAAGTCAACATAGTGAGGGGTCAGATAACACAGGAAGTCAGCATAATGAGGGGACAGATAACACAGGAAGTCAACATACTGGGGGTAAGAAAAGACAGGAAATCATCGTACTGAGGGTAATATAAGACAGGATATCATCATACTCAGGGGTCAGATAAGACAGGAAGTCCACATACTGAAAGGTCAGATAAGATAGGAAATCATTATACTGAGGGGTCGTATAAGACAGGAAATCATCATACTGAGGGGTCAGATAAGACAGAAAATCATCATACTGAGGGGTCAGATAAGGCAGGAAATCATCATACTGAGGGGTCAAATCAGACAAGAAATCATCATACTGAGGGGTCAGATAAGACAGGAAATCATCATACTGAGGGGTCAGATAAGGCAGGAAATCATCATGCTGAGGGGTCGTATAGGACAGGAAATCATCATACTGAGGGGTCAGATAAGACAGGAAATCATCATACTGAGGGGTCAGATAAGTCAGGAAATTATCATACTGAGGGGTCAGATAAGGCAGGAAATCATCATACTGAGGGGTCAGATAAGGCAGGAAATCATCATACTGAGGGGTCAGATAAGGCAGGAAATCATCATACTGAGGGGGCAGATAAGACAGGAATTCATCATACTGAGGGGTCATATACGACAGGAAATCATCATACTGGGGTCATATAAGACAAGAAATCATCATACTGAGGGGTCAAATCAGACAAGAAATCATCATACTTAGGGTCAGATAAGACAGGAAATCATCATACTGAGGGGTCAGATAAGTCAGGAAGTCATCATACTGAGGGTCAGATAAGACAGGAAATCATCATGCTGAGGGGTCAGATAAGGCAGGAAATCATACTGAGGGTCAGATAAGACAGGAAATTATCATACTGAGGGGTCGGATAAGACAAGAAATCATCATACTGAGGGGTCGGATAAGACAGGAAAGCATTATACTGAGGGGTCGGATAAGACAGGAAGTCATCATACTGGGGGGTCAGATAAGACAGGAAATCATCATACTGGGGCCATATAAGACAGGAAGTCATCATACTAAGGGGTCAGATAAGACAGGAAATCATCATACTGAGGGGTCAGATAAGACAGGAAATCATCATACTGAGGGGTCAGATAAGACACGAAATCATCATACTGAGGGGTCATATAAGACAAGAAATCATCATACTGAGGTGTCAGATAAGACAGAAAGTCAACATACTGAGGGGTCATATAAGACAAGAAATCATTATACTGAGGGGTCAAATAAGACAGGAAGTCAACATAGTGAGGGGTCAGATAACACAGGAAGTCAGCATAATGAGGGGACAGATAACACAGGAAGTCAACATACTGGGGGTAAGAAAAGACAGGAAATCATCATACTGAGGGTAATATAAGACAGGATATCATCATACTCAGGGGTCAGATAAGACAGGAAGTCGACATACTGAAAGGTCAGAAAAGACAGGAAATCATACTGAGGGGTCAGATAACACATCATACTGAAAGGTCAGATAAGACAGGAAATCATCATACTGAGGGGTCAGATAAGACAGGAAATCATCATACTGAGGGGTCAGATAAGACAGGAAATCATCATACTGAGTGGTCAGATAAGGCAGGAAATCATCATACTGAGGGGTCAAATCAGACAAGAAATCATTATACTGGGGTCATATAAGACAGGAAGTCATCATACTGGGGCCATATAAGACAGGAAGTCATCATACTGGGGCCATATAAGACAGGAAATCATCATACTGAGTGGTCAGATAAGACAGGAAATCATCATACTGAGTGGTCAGATAAGACAGGAAATCATCATACTGGGGCCATATAAGACAGGAAGTCATCATACTAAGGGGTCAGATAAGACAGGAAATCATCATACTGGGGCCATATAAGACAGGAAATCATCATACTGAGTGGTCAGATAAGACAGGAAATCATCATACTGAGTGGTCAGATAAGACAGGAAATCATCATACTGAGTGGTCAGATAAGACAGGAAATCATCATACTGAGTGGTCAGATAAGACAGGAAATCATCATACTGAGTGGTCAGATAAGACAGGAAATCATCATACTGAGTGGTCAGATAAGACAGGAAATCATCATACTGAGTGGTCAGATAAGGCAGGAAATCATCATACTGAGTGGTCAGATAAGGCAGGAAATCATCATACTGAGGGGTCAGATAAGACAGGAAATCATCATACTGAGGGGTCAGATAAGACAGGAAATCATCATACTGAGTGGTCAGATAAGACAGGAAACCATCATACTGAGGGGTCAGATAAGACAGGAAATCATCATACTGAGTGGTCAGATAAGGCAGGAAATCATCATACTGAGGGGTCAGATAAGACAGGAAATCATCATACTGAGGGGTCAAATCAGACAAGAAATCATCATACTGAGGGGTCAGGTAAGACAGGAAATCATCATACTGATGGGTAATATAAGACAGTTAATCATCGTACTGAGGGGTCAGATAAGACAGGAAGTCGACATACTTAAAGGTCAGAAAAGACAGGAAATCATACTGAGGGGTCAGATAACACATCATACTGAGGGGTCGGATAAGACATCATACTGAGGGGTCGGATAACACATCATACTGAGGGGTCGGATAACACATCATACTGAGGGGTCGGATAACACATCATACTGAGGGGTCGGATAAGACAGGAAATCATCATACTGAGGGGTCAGATAAGACAGGAATCATTATACTGAGGGGTCGTATAAGACAGGAAGTCATCATACTGAGGGGTCAGATAAGACAGGAAATCATCATACTGGGGTCATATAAGACAAGAAATCATTATACTGAGGGGTCAGATAAGACAGAAAGTCAACATACTGAGGGGTCATATAAGACAAGAAATCATTATACTGAGGGGTCAAATAAGACAGGAAGTCAACATAGTGAGGGGTCAGATAACACAGGAAGTCAGCATAATGAGGGGACAGATAACACAGGAAGTCAACATACTGGGGGTAAGAAAAGACAGGAAATCATCATACTGAGGGTAATATAAGACAGGATATCATCATACTCAGGGGTCAGATAAGACAGGAAGTCGACATACTGAAAGGTCAGAAAAGACAGGAAATCATACTGAGGGGTAATATAAGTCAGGAAATCATCATACTGAGGGGTCGGATAAGACAGGAAATTATCATACTGAGGGGTCAGATAAGACAGGAAATCATCATACTGAGGTCATATAAGACAAGAAATCATCATACTGAGGGGCCATATAAGACAGGAAATCATACTGAGGGGTCAGATAAGACAGGAAATCATCATACTGAGGGGTCAGATAAGACAGGAAATCATCATACTGAGGGGTCAGATAAGGCAGGAAATCATCATACTGAGGGGTCAGATAAGACAGGAAATCATCATACTGGGGTCATATAAGACAAGAAATCATCATACTGAGGGGTCAGATAAGACAGGAAATCATCAAACTGAGGGGTCGGATAAGACAGGAAATCATCATACTGAGGGGTCAAATCAGACAAGAAATCATCATACTGAGGGGTCAGATAAGACAGGAAATCATCATACTGAGGGGTCAGATAAGGCAGGAAATCATCATGCTGAGGGGTCGTATAAGACAGGAAATCATCATACTGAGGGGTCAGATAAGACAGGAAATCATCATACTGAGGGGTCAGATAAGTCAGGAAATTATCATACTGAGGGGTCAGATAAGGCAGGAAATCATCATACTGAGGGGTCAGATAAGACAGGAAATCATCATACTGGGGTCATATAAGACAAGAAATCATCATACTGAGGGGTCAGATAAGACAGGAAATCATCATACTGAGGGGTCGGATAAGACAGGAAAGCATTATACTGAGGGGTCGGATAAGACAGGAAGTCATCATACTGGGGGTCAGATAAGACAGGAAATCATCATACTGGGGCCATATAAGACAGGAAGTCATCATACTAAGGGGTCAGATAAGACAGGAAATCATCATACTGAGGGGTCAGATAAGACACGAAATCATCATACTGAGGGGTCATATAAGACAAGAAATCATCATACTGAGGTGTCAGATAAGACAGGAAATCATTATACTGAGGGGTCAGATAAGACAGGAAATCATCATACTGAGGGGTCAGATAAGACAGGAAATCATCATACTGAGGGGTCGGATCCCACCCACCCCCCCACAACCCCCCCACCCCCCACCACCCCCACCACACCCCCCCTCCCCGCCCCACCCCCCCCCCCCCCCCCCCCCCCCCCCCACCCCCCTCCCCCCCCCCCCCCCCCCCTCCCACCCCCCACCCCCCCCCAACCACCCCCCCCCCCCCCCCCACCACCCCCCCCCCACCACACCCCCCCCCACCACCCCCACCCCCCCCCCCCCCCCCCCACCACCCCCCCACCCCACCCACCCCCCCACCCCCACCCACCCCCCCACCCCCCACCCCCACCCCCCCCCCCCCCCCCCCCCCCCCACCCCCCCACCCACCACCCCCCACCCCCCCCCCCAACCCCCCCCACCCACCAACCCACAACCGCCCCACCCCAACCACCCCCCCACCCACCACCACCCCCCCCACCCCCACCCCCCCGCCCCACCCACCCCCCACCCCCCCCACCCCCACCCCCCCCCCCCCGCCCCACCACCTCCCCTCGACCCCCCCCTCGAAGACAGTAAAATCATCATACTGAGGGTCAGATAAGACACGAAATCATCATACTGAGGGGTCATATAAGACAAGAAATCATCATACTGAGGGGTCAGATAAGACAGGAAATCATCATACTGGGGTCATATAAGACAGGAAGTCATCATACTAAGGGGTCAGATAAGACAGGAAATCATCATACTGAGGGGTCAGATAAGACAGGAAATCATCATACTGAGGGGTCAGATAAGACAGGAAATCATCATACTGAGGGGTCAGATAAGACAGGAAATCATCATACTGAGGGGTCAAATCAGACAAGAAATCATCATACTGAGGGGTCAGGTAAGACAGGAAATCATCATACTGATGGGTAATATAAGACAGTTAATCATCGTACTGAGGGGTCAGATAAGACAGGAAGTCGACATACTTAAAGGTCAGAAAAGACAGGAAATCATACTGAGGGGTCAGATAACACATCATACTGAGGGTCAGATAACACATCATACTGAGGGGTCGGATAACACATCATACTGAGGGGTCGGATAACACATCATACTGAGGGGTCAGATAACACATCATACTGAGGGGTCGGATAACACATCATACTGAGGGGTCAGATAACACATCATACTGAGGGGTCAGATAACACATCATACTGAGGGGTCGGATAACACATCATACTGAGGGGTCGGATAAGACAGGAAATCATCATACTGAGGGGTCAGATAAGACAGGAAATCATTATACTGAGGGGTCGTATAAGACAGGAAGTCATCATACTGAGGGGTCAGATAAGACAGGAAATCATCATACTGGGGTCATATAAGACAAGAAATCATTATACTGAGGGGTCAGATAAGACAGAAAGTCAACATACTGAGGGGTCATATAAGACAAGAAATCATTATACTGAGGTGTCAAATAAGACAGGAAGTCAACATAGTGAGGGGTCAGATAACACAGGAAGTCAGCATAATGAGGGGACAGATAACACAGGAAGTCAACATACTGGGGGTAAGAAAAGACAGGAAATCATCATACTGAGGGTAATATAAGACAGGATATCATCATACTCAGGGGTCAGATAAGACAGGAAGTCGACATACTGAAAGGTCAGAAAAGACAGGAAATCATACTGAGGGGTAATATAAGTCAGGAAATCATCATACTGAGGGGTCAGATAAGACAGGAAATCATCATACTGAGGGGTCAGATAAGACAGGAAATCATCATACTGAGGGGTCAGATAAGACAGGAAATCATCATACTGAGGGGTCAGATAAGGCAGGAAATCATCATACTGAGGGGTCAGATAAGGCAGAAAATCATCATACTGAGGGGTCAGATAAGACAGGAAATCATCATACTGGGGTCATATAAGACAAGAAATCATCATACTGAGGGGTCAGATAAGACAGGAAATCATCATACTGAGGGTCGGATAAGACAGGAAATCATCATACTGAGGGGTCAAATCAGACAAGAAATCATCATACTGAGGGGTCAGATAAGACAGGAAATCATCATACTGAGGGGTCAGATAAGGCAGGAAATCATCATACTGGGGTCATATAAGACAAGAAATCATCATACTGAGGGGTCAGATAAGACAGGAAATCATCATACTGAGGGGTCAGATAAGGCAGGAAATCATCATACTGAGGGGTCAGATAAGGCAGAAAATCATCATACTGAGGGGTCAGATAAGGCAGGAAATCATCATGCTGAGGGGTCGTATAAGACAGGAAATCATCATACTGAGGGGTCAGATAAGACAGGAAATCATCATACTGAGGGGTCAGATAAGTCAGGAAATTATCATACTGAGGGGTCAGATAAGGCAGGAAATCATCATACTGAGGGGTCAGATAAGACAGGAAATCATCATACTGGGGTCATATAAGACAAGAAATCATCATACTGAGGGGTCAGATAAGACAGGAAATCATCATACTGAGGGGTCGGATAAGACAGGAAAGCATTATACTGAGGGGTCGGATAAGACAGGAAGTCATCATACTGGGGGTCAGATAAGACAGGAAATCATCATACTGGGGCCATATAAGACAGGAAGTCATCATACTAAGGGGTCAGATAAGACAGGAAATCATCATACTGAGGGGTCAGATAAGACACGAAATCATCATACTGAGGGGTCATATAAGACAAGAAATCATCATACTGAGGTGTCAGATAAGACAGGAAATCATTATACTGAGGGGTCAGATAAGACAGGAAATCATCATACTGAGGGGTCAGATAAGACAGGAAATCATCATACTGAGGGGTCGGATAAGACAGTAAATCATCATACTGAGGGTCAGATAAGACACGAAATCATCATACTGAGGGGTCATATAAGACAAGAAATCATCATACTGAGGGGTCAGATAAGACAGGAAATCATCATACTGGGGTCATATAAGACAGGAAGTCATCATACTAAGGGGTCAGATAAGACAGGAAATCATCATACTGAGGGGTCAGATAAGACAGGAAATCATCATACTGAGTGGTCAGATAAGGCAGGAAATCATCATACTGAGGGGTCAGATAAGACAGGAAATCATCATACTGAGGGGTCAAATCAGACAAGAAATCATCATACTGAGGGGTCAGGTAAGACAGGAAATCATCATACTGATGGGTAATATAAGACAGTTAATCATCGTACTGAGGGGTCAGATAAGACAGGAAGTCGACATACTTAAAGGTCAGAAAAGACAGGAAATCATACTGAGGGGTCAGATAACACATCATACTGAGGGGTCAGATAACACATCATACTGAGGGGTCGGATAACACATCATACTGAGGGGTCGGATAACACATCATACTGAGGGGTCAGATAACACATCATACTGAGGGGTCGGATAACACATCATACTGAGGGGTCAGATAACACATCATACTGAGGGGTCAGATAACACATCATACTGAGGGGTCGGATAACACATCATACTGAGGGGTCGGATAAGACAGGAAATCATCATACTGAGGGGTCAGATAAGACAGGAAATCATTATACTGAGGGGTCGTATAAGACAGGAAGTCATCATACTGAGGGGTCAGATAAGACAGGAAATCATCATACTGGGGTCATATAAGACAAGAAATCATTATACTGAGGGGTCAGATAAGACAGAAAGTCAACATACTGAGGGGTCATATAAGACAAGAAATCATTATACTGAGGTGTCAAATAAGACAGGAAGTCAACATAGTGAGGGGTCAGATAACACAGGAAGTCAGCATAATGAGGGGACAGATAACACAGGAAGTCAACATACTGGGGGTAAGAAAAGACAGGAAATCATCATACTGAGGGTAATATAAGACAGGATATCATCATACTCAGGGGTCAGATAAGACAGGAAGTCGACATACTGAAAGGTCAGAAAAGACAGGAAATCATACTGAGGGGTAATATAAGTCAGGAAATCATCATACTGAGGGGTCAGATAAGACAGGAAATCATCATACTGAGGGGTCAGATAAGACAGGAAATCATCATACTGAGGGGTCAGATAAGACAGGAAATCATCATACTGAGGGGTCAGATAAGGCAGGAAATCATCATACTGAGGGGTCAGATAAGGCAGAAAATCATCATACTGAGGGGTCAGATAAGACAGGAAATCATCATACTGGGGTCATATAAGACAAGAAATCATCATACTGAGGGGTCAGATAAGACAGGAAATCATCATACTGAGGGTCGGATAAGACAGGAAATCATCATACTGAGGGGTCAAATCAGACAAGAAATCATCATACTGAGGGGTCAGATAAGACAGGAAATCATCATACTGAGGGGTCAGATAAGGCAGGAAATCATCATACTGGGGTCATATAAGACAAGAAATCATCATACTGAGGGGTCAGATAAGACAGGAAATCATCATACTGAGGGGTCAGATAAGGCAGGAAATCATCATACTGAGGGGTCAGATAAGGCAGAAAATCATCATACTGAGGGGTCAGATAAGACAGGAAATCATCATACTGGGGTCATATAAGACAAGAAATCATCATACTGAGGGGTCAGATAAGACAGGAAATCATCATACTGAGGGGTCGGATAAGACAGGAAATCATCATACTGAGGGGTCAAATCAGACAAGAAATCATCATACTGAGGGATCAGATAAGACAGGAAATCATCATACTGAGGGGTCAGATAAGGCAGGAAATCATCATGCTGAGGGGTCGTATAAGACAGGAAATCATCATACTGAGGGGTCAGATAAGACAGGAAATCATCATACTGAGGGGTCAGATAAGTCAGGAAATTATCATACTGAGGGGTCAGATAAGGCAGGAAATCATCATACTGAGGGGTCAGATAAGACAGGAAATCATCATACTGGGGTCATATAAGACAAGAAATCATCATACTGAGGGGTCAGATAAGACAGGAAATCATCATACTGAGGGGTCGGATAAGACAGGAAAGCATTATACTGAGGGGTCGGATAAGACAGGAAGTCATCATACTGGGGGTCAGATAAGACAGGAAATCATCATACTGGGGCCATATAAGACAGGAAGTCATCATACTAAGGGGTCAGATAAGACAGGAAATCATCATACTGAGGGGTCAGATAAGACACGAAATCATCATACTGAGGGGTCATATAAGACAAGAAATCATCATACTGAGGTGTCAGATAAGACAGGAAATCATTATACTGAGGGGTCAGATAAGACAGGAAATCATCATACTGAGGGGTCAGATAAGACAGGAAATCATCATACTGAGGGGTCGGATAAGACAGTAAATCATCATACTGAGGGTCAGATAAGACACGAAATCATCATACTGAGGGGTCATATAAGACAAGAAATCATCATACTGAGGGGTCAGATAAGACAGGAAATCATCATACTGGGGTCATATAAGACAGGAAGTCATCATACTAAGGGGTCAGATAAGACAGGAAATCATCATACTGAGGGGTCAGATAAGACAGGAAATCATCATACTGAGTGGTCAGATAAGGCAGGAAATCATCATACTGAGGGGTCAGATAAGACAGGAAATCATCATACTGAGGGGTCAAATCAGACAAGAAATCATCATACTGAGGGGTCAGGTAAGACAGGAAATCATCATACTGATGGGTAATATAAGACAGTTAATCATCGTACTGAGGGGTCAGATAAGACAGGAAGTCGACATACTTAAAGGTCAGAAAAGACAGGAAATCATACTGAGGGGTCAGATAACACATCATACTGAGGGGTCAGATAACACATCATACTGAGGGGTCGGATAACACATCATACTGAGGGGTCGGATAACACATCATACTGAGGGGTCAGATAACACATCATACTGAGGGGTCGGATAACACATCATACTGAGGGGTCAGATAACACATCATACTGAGGGGTCAGATAACACATCATACTGAGGGGTCGGATAACACATCATACTGAGGGGTCGGATAAGACAGGAAATCATCATACTGAGGGGTCAGATAAGACAGGAAATCATTATACTGAGGGGTCGTATAAGACAGGAAGTCATCATACTGAGGGGTCAGATAAGACAGGAAATCATCATACTGGGGTCATATAAGACAAGAAATCATTATACTGAGGGGTCAGATAAGACAGAAAGTCAACATACTGAGGGGTCATATAAGACAAGAAATCATTATACTGAGGGGTCAAATAAGACAGGAAGTCAACATAGTGAGGGGTCAGATAACACAGGAAGTCAGCATAATGAGGGGACAGATAACACAGGAAGTCAACATACTGGGGGTAAGAAAAGACAGGAAATCATCATACTGAGGGTAATATAAGACAGGATATCATCATACTCAGGGGTCAGATAAGACAGGAAGTCGACATACTGAAAGGTCAGAAAAGACAGGAAATCATACTGAGGGGTAATATAAGTCAGGAAATCATCATACTGAGGGGTCAGATAAGACAGGAAATCATCATACTGAGGGGTCAGATAAGACAGGAAATCATCATACTGAGGGGTCAGATAAGACAGGAAATCATCATACTGAGGGGTCAGATAAGGCAGGAAATCATCATACTGAGGGGTCAGATAAGGCAGAAAATCATCATACTGAGGGGTCAGATAAGACAGGAAATCATCATACTGGGGTCATATAAGACAAGAAATCATCATACTGAGGGGTCAGATAAGACAGGAAATCATCATACTGAGGGTCGGATAAGACAGGAAATCATCATACTGAGGGGTCAAATCAGACAAGAAATCATCATACTGAGGGGTCAGATAAGACAGGAAAGCATCATACTGAGGGGTCAGATAAGGCAGGAAATCATCATACTGGGGTCATATAAGACAAGAAATCATCATACTGAGGGGTCAGATAAGACAGGAAATCATCATACTGAGGGGTCAGATAAGGCAGGAAATCATCATACTGAGGGGTCAGATAAGGCAGAAAATCATCATACTGAGGGGTCAGATAAGACAGGAAATCATCATACTGGGGTCATATAAGACAAGAAATCATCATACTGAGGGGTCAGATAAGACAGGAAATCATCATACTGAGGGGTCAGATAAGACAGGAAATCATCATACTGAGGGGTCAAATCAGACAAGAAATCATCATACTGAGGGGTCAGGTAAGACAGGAAATCATCATACTGATGGGTAATATAAGACAGTTAATCATCGTACTGAGGGGTCAGATAAGACAGGAAGTCGACATACTTAAAGGTCAGAAAAGACAGGAAATCATACTGAGGGGTCGGATAACACATCATACTGAGGGGTCGGATAAGACAGGAAATCATTATACTGAGGGGTCAGATAAGACAGGAAATCATTATACTGAGGGGTCGTATAAGACAGGAAGTCATCATACTGAGGGGTCAGATAAGACAGGAAATCATCATACTGGGGTCATATAAGACAAGAAATCATTATACTGAGGGGTCAGATAAGACAGAAAGTCAACATACTGAGGGGTCATATAAGACAAGAAATCATTATACTGAGGGGTCAAATAAGACAGGAAGTCAACATAGTGAGGGGTCAGATAACACAGGAAGTCAGCATAATGAGGGGACAGATAACACAGGAAGTCAACATACTGGGGGTAAGAAAAGACAGGAAATCATCATACTGAGGGTAATATAAGACAGGATATCATCATACTCAGGGGTCAGATAAGACAGGAAGTCGACATACTGAAAGGTCAGAAAAGACAGGAAATCATACTGAGGGGTAATATAAGTCAGGAAATCATCATACTGAGGGGTCAGATAAGACAGGAAATCATCATACTGAGGGGTCAGATAAGACAGGAAATCATCATACTGAGGGGTCAGATAAGGCAGGAAATCATCATACTGAGGGGTCAGATAAGGCAGAAAATCATCATACTGAGGGGTCAGATAAGACAGGAAATCATCATACTGGGGTCATATAAGACAAGAAATCATCATACTGAGGGGTCAGATAAGACAGGAAATCATCATACTGAGGGGTCGGATAAGACAGGAAATCATCATACTGAGGGGTCAAATCAGACAAGAAATCATCATACTGAGGGGTCAGATAAGACAGGAAATCATCATACTGAGGGGTCAGATAAGGCAGGAAATCATCATGCTGAGGGGTCGTATAAGACAGGAAATCATCATACTGAGGGGTCAGATAAGACAGGAAATCATCATACTGAGGGGTCAGATAAGTCAGGAAATTATCATACTGAGGGGTCAGATAAGGCAGGAAATCATCATACTGAGGGGTCATATAAGACAGGAAATCATCATACTGGGGTCATATAAGACAAGAAATCATCATACTGAGGGGTCAGATAAGACAGGAAATCATCATACTGAGGGGTCGGATAAGACAGGAAAGCATTATACTGAGGGGTCATATAAGACAGGAAGTCATCATACTGGGGGTCAGATAAGACAGGAAATCATCATACTGGGGCCATATAAGACAGGAAGTCATCATACTAAGGGGTCAGATAAGACAGGAAATCATCATACTGAGGGGTCAGATAGGACACGAAATCATATTACTGAGGGGTCATATAAGACAAGAAATCATCATACTGAGGTGTCAGATAAGACAGGAAATCATTATACTGAGGGGTCAGATAAGACAGGAAATCATCATACTGAGGGGTCAGATAAGACAGGAAATCATCATACTGAGGGGTCGGATAAGACAGTAAATCATCATACTGAATGTCAGATAAGACACGAAATCATCATACTGAGGGGTCATATAAGACAAGAAATCATCATACTGAGGGGTCAGATAAGACAGGAAATCATCATACTGGGGTCATATAAGACAGGAAGTCATCATACTAAGGGGTCAGATAAGACAGGAAATCATCATAATGAGGGGTCAGATAAGATAGGAAATCATCATACCGAGGGGTCAGATAAGACAGGAAATCATCATACTGAGGGGTCAGATAAGACAGGAAGTCAACATACTGGGGGATTAGATAACACAAGAAGTCAACATACTGGGGGGTCAGATAAGACAGGAAATCATCATACTGAGGGGTCAGATAAGACAGGAAATCATCATACTGAGGGGTCAGATAAGTCAGGAAATTATCATACTGAGGGGTCAGATAAGGCAGGAAATCATCATACTGAGGGGTCAGATAAGACAGGAAATCATCATACTGGGGTCATATAAGACAAGAAATCATCATACTGAGGGGTCAGATAAGACAGGAAATCATCATACTGAGGGGTCGGATAAGACAGGAAAGCATTATACTGAGGGGTCGGATAAGACAGGAAGTCATCATACTGGGGGTCAGATAAGACAGGAAATCATCATAATGGGGCCATATAAGACAGGAAGTCATCATACTAAGGGGTCAGATAAGACAGGAAATCATCATACTGAGGGGTCAGATAAGACACGAAATCATCATACTGAGGGGTCATATAAGACAAGAAATCATCATACTGAGGTGTCAGATAAGACAGGAAATCATTATACTGAGGGGTCAGATAAGACAGGAAATCATCACAGTGAGGGGTCAGATAAGACAGGAAATCATCATACTGAGGGGTCGGATAAGACAGTAAATCATCATACTGAGGGTCAGATAAGACACGAAATCATCATACTGAGGGGTCATATAAGACAAGAAATCATCATACTGAGGGGTCAGATAAGACAGGAAATCATCATACTGGGGTCATATAAGACAGGAAGTCATCATACTAAGGGGTCAGATAAGACAGGAAATCATCATACTGAGGGGTCAGATAAGACAGGAAATCATCATACTGAGTGGTCAGATAAGGCAGGAAATCATCATACTGAGGGGTCAGATAAGACAGGAAATCATCATACTGAGGGGTCAAATCAGACAAGAAATCATCATACTGAGGGGTCAGGTAAGACAGGAAATCATCATACTGATGGGTAATATAAGACAGTTAATCATCGTACTGAGGGGTCAGATAAGACAGGAAGTCGACATACTTAAAGGTCAGAAAAGACAGGAAATCATACTGAGGGGTCGGATAACACATCATACTGAGGGGTCGGATAAGACAGGAAATCATCATACTGAGGGGTCAGATAAGACAGGAAATCATTATACTGAGGGGTCGTATAAGACAGGAAGTCATCATACTGAGGGGTCAGATAAGACAGGAAATCATCATACTGGGGTCATATAAGACAAGAAATCATTATACTGAGGGGTCAGATAAGACAGAAAGTCAACATACTGAGGGGTCATATAAGACAAGAAATCATTATACTGAGGGGTCAAATAAGACAGGAAGTCAACATAGTGAGGGGTCAGATAACACAGGAAGTCAGCATAATGAGGGGACAGATAACACAGGAAGTCAACATACTGGGGGTAAGAAAAGACAGGAAATCATCATACTGAGGGTAATATAAGACAGGATATCATCATACTCAGGGGTCAGATAAGACAGGAAGTCGACATACTGAAAGGTCAGAAAAGACAGGAAATCATACTGAGGGGTAATATAAGTCAGGAAATCATCATACTGAGGGGTCAGATAAGACAGGAAATCATCATACTGAGGGGTCAGATAAGACAGGAAATCATCATACTGAGGGGTCAGATAAGGCAGGAAATCATCATACTGAGGGGTCAGATAAGACAGAAAATCATCATACTGAGGGGTCAGATAAGACAGGAAATCATCATACTGGGGTCATATAAGACAAGAAATCATCATACTGAGGGGTCAGATAAGACAGGAAATCATCATACTGAGGGGTCGGATAAGACAGGAAATCATCATACTGATGGGGTCAAATCAGACAAGAAATCATCATACTGAGGGGTCAGATAAGACAGGAAATCATCATACTGAGGGGTCAGATAAGGCAGGAAATCATCATGCTGAGGGGTCGTATAAGACAGGAAATCATCATACTGAGGGGTCAGATAAGACAGGAAATCATCATACTGAGGGGTCAGATAAGTCAGGAAATTATCATACTGAGGGGTCAGATAAGGCAGGAAATCATCATACTGAGGGGTCAGATAAGACAGGAAATCATCATACTGGGGTCATATAAGACAAGAAATCATCATACTGAGGGGTCAGATAAGACAGGAAATCATCATACTGAGGGGTCGGATAAGACAGGAAAGCATTATACTGAGGGGTCGGATAAGACAGGAAGTCATCATACTGGGGGTCAGATAAGACAGGAAATCATCATACTGGGGCCATATAAGACAGGAAGTCATCATACTAAGGGGTCAGATAAGACAGGAAATCATCATACTGAGGGGTCAGATAAGACACGAAATCATCATACTGAGGGGTCATATAAGACAAGAAATCATCATACTGAGGGGTCAGATAAGACAGGAAATCATTATACTGAGGGGTCAGATAAGACAGGAAATCATCATACTGAGGGGTCAGATAAGACAGGAAATCATCATACTGAGGGGTCGGATAAGACAGTAAATCATCATACTGAGGGTCAGATAAGACACGAAATCATCATACTGAGGGGTCATATAAGACAAGAAATCATCATACTGAGGGGTCAGATAAGACAGGAAATCATCATACTGGGGTCATATAAGACAGGAAGTCATCATACTAAGGGGTCAGATAAGACAGGAAATCATCATAATGAGGGGTCAGATAAGATAGGAAATCATCATACCGAGGGGTCAGATAAGACAGGAAATCATCATACTGAGGGGTCAGATAAGACAGGAAGTCAACATACTGGGGGATTAGATAACACAAGAAGTCAACATACTGGGGGGTCAGATAAGACAGGAAATCATCATACTGAGGGGTCAGATAAGACAGGAAGTCATCATACTGAGAGGTTAGATAACACAAGAAGTCAACATACTGAGGGGTCAGATAAGACAGGAAATCATCATACTGAGTGGTCAGCTAAGACAGGGAATCACCATACTGGGGAGGTCAGATAATACAGGAAATCATCATACTGAGGGGTCAGATAAGACAGGAAATCATCATACTGAGGGGTCAGATAATACAGGAAATCATCATACTGAGGGGTCAGATAATACAGGAAATCATCATACTGAGGGGTCAGATAATACAGGAAATCATCATACTGAGGGGTCAGATAAGACATGAAATCATCATACTGAGGGGTCAGATAATACAGGAAATCATCATACTGAGGGGTCAGATAATACAGGAAATCATCATACTGAGGGGTCAGATAAGACATGAAATCATCATACTGAGGGAGCAGATAATACAGGAAATCATCGTACTGAGGGGTCGGATAAGATAGGAAATCATTAACGGAGGGATCAGATAAGACAGGAAGTCATCATACTGAGGGGTCAGATAAGACACCTTTTATAACGTATCACACTCTTGGTAAATGGAGAGGAATGTTGTGAAACAGCATTGTATTTTACAAACGGTTCCGAAGATACCGGGTAGTTATTCTTCGGAAGGCCTCATGCCTTTACATCCCAATGTTGTCGCTCTCATTTATCGGTTAGACCTCAGAGCAATTCAGACGTATATCCATGTTGTTGCTGTTCTGTCTGATGTTGCGTCATACAGATACGATAACTTTCTCCTGTCATATCTCACCAATCGATTTTACAACAATATTTACATTTGTACAGCAGTCACACTATATAACATAGACTGGATTACCAGCCGTAGTTTTTCTTCTCTCCGCTAGGCTTCGCTTCGCTTCGAAAATACGTGTATTCATGAGCGCAGTCTAGCGGAGAAAAATGGTCCTAAGGCAGGTAATTCAGTCTATATATAACATAACCAAGCTCAGTTCAAGGTTACGAGTCCATAACTTTCAAACCTTTATTTTCATGTCATTGTTATTGTGACGTAATAACGAAAGATTGTTGTTTGATGTTGTGTTGTTCCGTCTTTGACGATAATAATTTGTTTATTCATCGTTGGGGCAAAATTCCTGCATATCTTCCTTAAAATCGTTGTCAAATGTAAATATAAACTGCCTTCAGTTTACTGGTATGGCCACTTCATTAAATTTGCCTTTGTCCATTTGGCATTCATTCGCCAATAAAGTCCAACTGAAAGCAGTTCAATGCTTAAATGTTAGAGTAATAACTTAATATCCTTGGGCCCTAACCTAGAAAACATATATTGAATGTCATTTTTTGGTGTTAATTGGGTAGTTTGTATACCGTGGGTGTCATTTTTTGGTGTTAATTAGGTAGTTTGTGTACCGTGGGTGTCATTTGTTGGTGTTAATTAGGTAGTTTGTGTACCGTGGGTGTCATTTGTTGGTGTTAACTAGGTAGTTTGTGTACCGTGGGTGTCATTTGTTGGTGTTAATAAGGTAGTGTGTATACCGTGGGTGTCATTTGTTGATGTTGATTAGATAGTTTGTGTACCGTGGGTGTCATTTGTTGGTGTTAATTAGATAGTTTGTGTATCGTGGGTGTCATTTGTTGGTGTTAATTAGATAGTTTATATATCGTGGGTGTCATTTGTTGGTGTTAATTAGATAGTTTGTATACCGTGGGTGTCATTTGTTGGTGTTAATTAGATAGTTTGTGTATCGTGGGTGTCATTTGTTGGTGTTAATTAGGTAGTTTGTATACCGTGGGTGTCATTTGTTGGTGTTAATTAGATAGTTTGTATACAGTGGGTGTCATTTGTTGGTGTTAATTAGATAGTTTGTATACAGTGGGTGTCATTTGTTGGTGTTAATTAGATAGTTTGTGTACCGTGGGTGTCATTTGTTGGTGTTAATTAGATAGTTTGTATACAGTGGGTGTCATTTGTTGGTGTTAATTAGTTAGTTTGTATACCGTGGGTGTCATTTGTTGGTGTTAATTAGTTAGTTTGTATACAGTGGGTGTCATTTGCTGGTGTTAATTAGGTAGTTTGTATACAGTGGGTGTCATTTGTTGTTGTTTATTAGTTAGTTTGTATACAGTGGGTGTCATTTGTTGGTGTTAATTAGTTAGTTTGTATACAGTGGGTGTCATTTGTTGGTGTTAATTAGTTAGTTTGTATACCGTGGGTATCATTTGTTGGTGTTAATTAGTTAGTTTGTATACAGTGGGTGTCATTTGTTGGTGTTAATTAGATAGTTTGTATACAGTGGGTGTCATTTGTTGGTGTTAATGTGATAGTTTGTATACCGTGGGTGTCATTTGTTGGTGTTAATTTGATAGTTTGTATACGGGGTGATTGAAACAGCTGCACTTTTGAATATAAGTTCATCATTGTCCATTTCATGACTGAAACAAACATTTTGGTTGTCCAAAGTATCTTTCCATCTGGGTTATAGACAGAGAAATTACACTCTAGGGGTGACAGAGAAATTACACTCTTGGGGTGACATAGAATTTACACTCTAGGCGTGGACAGAGAAATTACACTCTAGGGGTTTACAGAGAACTTACACTCTAGGGATGCAGAAATTACACTCTAGGCGTGGACAGAGAAATTACACTCTAGGCGTGGACAGAGAAATGACACTCTAGGGGTGACAGAAATTACACTCTAGGGATGACAGAGAAATTAAACTCTAGGTGTTGGCAGAGAAATTACATTCTAGGGGTGACAGAGAAATTACACTCTAGGGGTTGGCATAGCAATTACACTCTCGGGGAGAAATTACAGAGAAATTACACTTTAAAGGTTTACACTCTCGGGGAGAAATTACAGAGAAATTACACTTTAAGTGTTTACAGAGAAATTACACTCTAGGGGTGACAGAGAAATTACACTCTAGGGGTGACAGAGAAATTACACACTAGGGGTCGACAGAGAAATTACACTCTAGAGATTGACATAGAAATTACACTCTAGGCGTGACAGAGAAATTATACTCTAGGGGTTGACAGAGAAATTAAACTCTAGGGGGTGACAGAAATCAGACTCTAGGGTTGACAGAGAAATTACACTCTAGGGGTGACAGAGAAATTACACTTTAAGGGTTTACAGAGAAATGACACTCTAGGGGTGACACAGAAATTGCACTCTAGGGGTGACAGAGAAATTACACACTAGGGGTTTACAGAGAAATTACACTCTAGAGGTCGACAGAGAAATTACACTCTAGAGATTGACATAGAAATTACACTCTAGGGGTGACAGAGAAAATACACACTAGGGGTCGACAGAGAAATTATACTCTAGGCGTTGACAGAGAAATCACATTCTAGGGGTTGTCGGAGAAATTACACTCTAGGGATGACAAAGAAATTACACTCTAGGGGGTGACAGAAATCAGACTCTAGGGTTGACAGAGAAATTACACTTTAGGGGTGACAGAGAAATTACACTTTAGGGGTGACACAGAAATTACACTTTAGGGGTTTACAGAGAAATTGCACTCTAGGGGTCGACAGAGAAATTACACTCTAGGGATTGACAGAGAAATTTCACTCTAGGGGTGACAGAGAAATTACACTCTAGGGGTGACAGAGAAATTACACACTAGGGGTTTACAGAGAATTGCACTCTAGGGGTCGACAGAGAAATTACACTCTAGAGATTGACATAGAAATTACACTCTAGGGGTGACAGAGAAAATACACACTAGGGGTGACAGAGAAATTACACACTAGGGGTGACAGAGAAACTACGCTTTAGGGGTTTACAGAGAAATTACACTCTAGGGTTGACAGAGAAATTACACTCTAGGGGTTGACAGAGAAATCACATTCTAGGGGATGGCAGAGAAATTACACTCTAGGTTTGACAGAGAAATTACACCCTAGGGGTGACAGAGAAATCACATTCTAGGGGTCGACAGAACAATCACACACTAGGGGTCGACAGAGTAATAACCAAAACCAAAGGTATTCCCCTCCTGGAGATTTTTTCATTCCTACACTCAAGCCAGTGCAAGATATTATTTTTACATGGATTGAAGAATTCAGATACAGACTAACAAGCAGGTCAGGCAGGTAACCCCATACCTTTCCACGTCCGATCGGGGCATCGAACCCCGGCCGCCTAGGTGAAAGACAAGTGGGCCTCCGCTGTGCCACCCGACCACCCCAATCATCGATTGTGACGCAGCCATGAGGGACCAAGTCTGTCAAATACGACAACTTGTTAGTCCATCAAACCATATCTTTATCACAGGGTAACGTTTAATGATAAATTGTTTTCCCCATTGACTGTTGCAGGTGCGGATTATTTTGAGGTGTATTGTACAGGAGACCTCTCAAAGGAAATCTCACTCACTCGTTATGGAAATCAGGTCGCCGAAATAAACAAACTAAAAACATGAAAGTGATATGGGTCGATGGTGGTCCATCTTCGCTAACCAAGGGTTACTCTACGCTAAGCTCCATTTCTTGGTTAGCGAAGATGATGGTGGTCTGAGTCAGGCGCACATGCGCTACACAATTGTACACGATGGCGGGTCAAGTAATACTGTGGCGGACTGGACACAGGTCGGCGAAGGGTGTACGGAAATATAAAACTACCGGTGCAAGTGCTTTGGAAAATTGGGGACTATCTTAGACCCTCCGAAATCCGACACCAAAATGTAAAAGTGAGCAGGAACCCGTCGAGAGGGGAAATGCTACAGGAACGAGTTTCAAAGTTTGCACACTGAAGTATCAACCCCTCCTTTTCAGGACATGACAAACCGCCCATTCTTTACCTACTGTCAGCTTTCTCCTTTCTTGTCAAATGAAATTTAAGACAATAATGGGTACCCCGATAAAAAGTTCTATAAAAAAGTTCCAAGCATTTCCCAGAATGACCTCTGACACTCCCGAGATATCCCTGATCAAGATTAGCCATAAGGACCTTTGTGCCAAAATGGGTACCGGTTGGTAAACAATAGAGGACTTTTGGGCCCTCTACTGCACCACTATATTTCAGGATATGACGAACCGCCCCTTCTTTACCAACTGTCAGATTTCTCTTTCAGTTTGAATACATGACTGAAAACAATTTTGAAGTTTCTACCACAAACATTTTTTCGTGTAAGTGATACGTCATCGTCATACTAAAGCTGTGAACGGGCAATCTGTTATATTTCAGTGATCTGATTGATAAGATGACACTGCAGGTTAATAATTACATTAAATATAAATGACCTTGACATTTTTCATAGGAAAATTGAAAATGATTGTACGCGTCGCAGTTATTGTGACATTTGATTAAAAATTACGGAAAGAAACGAATGTCTGCGTGATGTTTATGAATACTGTATATACGTTGCTGTATACATTTGGTGTCCAATAACACCCACATTTGGAAAGTTAGTGTACGCTTTTGTTTTAAATAAATTTCGAACATGGGAAGTTATTGGCCAACTAAGCCCCGCCACTTAACTGGGTATTGGGATTTGTTGTATATGCCAGTTCGAAGGAAAAATAGGAAGACCATGATACAATACTGGGAACTTTTGAAAAGTGAAATTTCTCTCGGCCGCTGGCCTTGCGGAATGACAACTTTCTC